>NC_132878.1:98232813-98277457 GCF_030463535.1 Salminus brasiliensis | reverse complement strand
CTTCAAGCCACGTAGACCAAAGTCAAGTGAGGATGGGAACATAAATTGGAGTGACATTAAATGCCACAACTGCCAAGGCATTGGGCACATGCAGCGTAGCTGTCCGTCACCAAAGATGCCAGCTAACTCAAGGGCAATTCCAAAAACCGCTAAAAGCCAAAGTTCACCTGCTCGCCTCCATGTTAAAGGTACAGGAGCTGAAATGTGCATTCACATGCTGATGTGTAACATGGAAGTATGTGCTCTGTTAGACACTGGCGCCCGGAGAAATGTGCTAACCTTGCGATGTTATACCGAAATTGATGAGGATGTCAAGCCTCCCTTGCAGCTCTCAGCTGTGGAGTCGCTGCAGGGCATTGGTTCTGAAAATATAGATGTTTGTGGAGAAGTACACCTGCCTGTTCAGATTGGCACTCGCACAGTAAGTGTTAACTTCATTGTTGCAGACATCGCAGAGAACTCTGAAGCCATCCTTGGTCACCCTTTTCTAGAGCAATCGAAAGCTTATCTTGACTTTGGCAGCAAAAAGATTGTGCTATTTGGGGAACAAGTGCCTTACTTTAACCCACACAACAAACCCAAGGTGCATGTGGTCAGGGTGGCGCGCACAACTGTTATCGAGCCCGAGTGTGAATATATTGTTCCTGGGTATGCACATTTCCGTGAACCCGTTCGAGGTGATGTCATGCTGAATCCAACTAAAGGTTTTGTGGAAAAACATTGCCTCCTAGTGGCGAGAGTGGTGGTTAATGCGCAGCCCAACCAGCAAATTCCCATCAGGCTGTACAATCCTGGAACAACGCCAGTAAAGGTGAGGAAAGGTGCTATTGCTGGTTTTCTTCAGGCTGCCGATGTTGTCCAGTCTCCTCTTAGTGTTCCATCTGCCGAACCACTCCAAGTTGGTTGTGGTTTTCCAGTTGTTCCTCCCCATTTGCAATCGTTGTATAGAGACAGTGCTGCTGCTTTGAGTGCCGATGAACGTCGCGGGTTGGCCCAACTTCTCAGCACCTATGGCGATGTGTTTTCTACCAGACCGACTGATCTCGGTTGCACCAGCCTTGTCCAGCATGACATACAGACCTTGCCTGGCCCACCGGTGAAACAGCAGCCGCGACGAATGGCCTTTGAGAAACAGATTGAATCTGATAAGCAGATCCAGCAGAGCCTTGAAGTTGGGTTGGCTTCACCAAGCAACAGCAGCTGGGCGTCACCAATAGTATTGGTGCGCAAGAAGGACCAGACCTACCGCCTGTGTGTGGACTACAGGGCCCTGAATGCACGTACTGTAAAAGACGCATATCCTCTCCCACGCATCCAAGACACACTGGAGACCCTTTCGACTGCCAAATGGTTCAGTACTTTAGACCTGGCATCCGGTTACTAGCAAGTTGCGCTAACGCCCAGGGCCCGTAAGGCCGCCGCTTTCTGTAGCAGGAAAGGCTTATTTACATGGAATGTCATGCCTTTCGGTCTTTGCAATGCACCAGCGACGTTCCAGCGTCTGATGGATCGCGTCCTGGCAGGCCTGCAGTGGGAGACATGTCTCGTATACCTGGATGATATCATAGTGCTGGGGAAAGATGTCTCAGAAATGCTCCAACACCTTTCTCAAGTGTTCAACCGGCTCCGCCAAGCCAACTTAAAGTTGAAGCCAGCTAAGTGCTGCCTTTTCCGTCGCCAAGTAGCTTATCTGGGTCACATCGTTTCGGCACAAGGGATCGCCACAGACCCAGAAAAGGTCCAGAAAGTTCAGCAGTGGCCCGAGCCTACTTGTCTGTCTGAAGTTCGTCAGTTCGTGGGCTTGGCTGCATATTATCGACGATTTGTGCAGGATTTTGCAGCCATAGCGAGACCCCTTCACGAGCTCACCAAGAAAAATGTTCGGTTCCGGTGGACACCGGAATGCCAAGATGCTTTCGAGACGCTTAAGAATTTGCTTACCACCACACCTGTCCTGGGCTACCCCCGTGACAGCGGCGATCTCATTCTCGACACAGATGCCAGTAATTTTGGCATTGGAGCAGTCTTATCCCAAATGCAAGATGGCGTGGAGCGTGTGCTAGCCTATGGGAGCCGACGACTGTCTTCTACTGAACAGAATTACTGTACCACACGGAGAGAATTACTCGCAGTGGTGGAGTTCACCAGACATTTCCGTCAGTACCTTCTAGGAAGGCCCTTCATTGTGCGTTCAGACCATAGTAGTCTGCGGTGGCTTGTCAAGATGAAGGAGCCTGAGGGTCAACTGGCAAGATGGCTTGAAAAGCTTGCAGAGTATGACTTTGAGGTCGTGCATCGGCCTGGACATCACCACCACAATGCAGATGTAATGTCGCGAAGACTATGTCGACCAACATGCCCGTGCAGCATGACAGATCCTGCTGAGAAAAATGGCAAGATTCACCACCAGGGAGTGCAGTGTAATCTTGAACTCCATGGTGATGTTACTTCCCCGGAGCTCAGAGTAGTGGGGGTAGGGGCAAGCTCTGGCTCTCAAGCCAGACTATACGAAGTTGTCCCAAAAGCAGATCTGAAATGCCAAACCAGTTTAGATAGTTCTCCCGCAGTGGAGAGAGTCTATGTAGCTGACACTATGCCAACTATGCTGTTTAATGGCTGGACTCTGGAAGATCTATGCACTGCTCAAAAAGCTGATCCTGATATCGCCCCAGTCTGGCGATGGCTGGAGGAAGGAGGCGAGCGCCCCACCTGGGTGGATGTTTCACCTTTAGGGCCAGCCACTAAAGCTTATTGGAGCCAGTGGAAGAGACTTTACACGCGAGATGGTGTTCTCCTACGACGCTTCTATTCCACTAATGAGGCTGTGTTCCATCCACAAATTGTTCTACCTCGTGTTTTCCGGCAGGCTGTTCTGAAGCAGATGCACGATGGTCCAGTGGGTGGACATTTTGGTGTGGAACGGACTTTGGCACGGATACAGACACGGTACTACTGGTACCAAATGAGAGATGTCGTCACTCTCTGGTGTCACACATGTACCAACTGTGCTGCCAGGGCCCGCCCCTCCAAGAAACCTCAAGCACCTATGGGTACCGTACGTGTGGGTGCACCAATGGAAAGGATCGCCATTGACCTGATGGGGCCAATGAATGAAACTGAACGCCATAATCGTTACATTTTGGTGGCCCAAGATTATTTCACCAAATGGGTGGAGGCCTATCCATTGCCCAATGACCAAGCTGTCACGGTGGCTGAAGTCCTTACTGCCGAGTGGGTGTGTCGCTACGGAGCGCTCCAAACCCTTCACAGTGACCAGGGGTCTAATTTTGAATCTGATGTTTTCCAGAGAATGTGTGAGCTTCTGGGAATTGAGAAGACTCGTACCACCCCCTTTAAACCACAGTCTGACGGGCAAGTGGAGCGATTTAATGCCACACTCCAAAAGATTCTAGCCACCACCGCAGAACGGTGTCACTGGGATTGGGACCTGATGATTCCATTAGCTGTCATGGCCTACAGAGCCACCAAGCACAGTTCGAGTGGACTGACCCCGAATATGATGCTTTTTGGTAGGGAACTGACAGAGCCAATTGACCTTGTGGCTGGATTGCCACCTGACCATGAAAGTGCTAAGACACCTCCAGAGTATGTTGCACAACTGCGAGACCGGCTGGAACTCGCTCACAGAATCGCAAGAGAAGCACTGGGTGAGTCTGTCAAGCGTGCAAAGAAGCAGTATGACAAGAATGCCCACAAGACCAGTTACAATATTGGTGACGCAGTATGGCATCTGGTTAAAGGAACCAAGCGTGTGTGGAACAAAGTCAGAAAGTTCCTCCCATCATATGAGGGACCTTACTTCATCTTAGGACAGCTGGACGATCTGGTGTATCGGATTCAGAAAAATCCAAAAACAAAAGTGAAGGTGGTTCATCACGACAAGCTCAAGCCCTACAACTCTCGCACTCCACTAGACACCTCTTGGGTGCGCCAGTATGCCGAAGCATGGCGGCCAGTGGAAGCTTTACCACCTGCTCTTGAGGATGGCACTTTCACCTCTGAACTGGATCTGCCCAGCCTATTCTCAGACAAACCAAGCTGTGACAGCACAGACCATGTTGTTGGTTTCCCTTCGTCTGCTCTTCCAAGCCCTGAAGGTTCAGATGAACTTCAGTCTAGTGGGGGTAGCGCAGTGCAGCAAGGACAAACATGGACTGTTAATAACCCTGTTGTAGGTCCAACACCTAAAAGACCCAAGAGAAACATTAAACCACCCAAAAGATTTGGGGACTGGTTAGTCTCTTGAGCTGAACTGAAACCAGTACTTTAACTGGAACTGTAAGTTGTTTTTTGTAAGAGGAGGCGTTTAAAGCGTATATACATATGTTTGAGTAGTATGGGATGAGAGCCATGTTATATCCGATAAGCCATCTTAAGTATAATAAGGGAGAGTTGTTTTAAGTTGTATGTACTAACCTCTTCTTTTTCAGAAACGAGCTAGCAGAGACCCTCACACACAGGGGAGTGTATGTCTGCTCAGTCTGAACTGATTAAGCCCTGGAAAATACTGGCTCATCTTCCTTCTCTTTCTACTTTGGACCAAAAGTTCCTAACACTGTGCTACCCATCTACCTCAACTATGCTCATGCCGTTGCAAATGGACTGTATGGACTGTTTGCTCCTTTCAGTGGAGTTAAGATTGCCTTAAGAGACTGAAAAAGCGGGGTAACTCAATGTTTTGTATTTGATGTCGATGTGTACCAGAGAAATAGTGCTGGAGTGGTGTTAGGTTTAATCACCATCCAGAGTGGGGGTAGTGTTGGGAATGTAAGGGGTTAATGCTTTGGAAACGCATTGCAGTGTGGGTATTGTAGTGCATGGGCAGTAGCCGTCAGGTGTCGCAGCTGAGAGCAGCACGTAAAGTTTCCTCTCTCGCCCCTCCGCTCCTTTCTCTTTTGTTCAACACGGCCACTCAGATTTTATTTGTGTTATGCCCAAGCTGGCTGCAATAAACGCCCAGTACTTTGAGGTAATCCTGTCTTTGACCCGTCTTTGCGGTGGAAATGAACTAAAGTTTGGGTATTACCCCAGAACGGGTGGAGAAGCTAACGCCGTTCTGGCCCAGGAGCTAGCAGGTGAAGCAGCTCTCCTGAGCCTCACGACCACGGTCGGGAGGCAGAAATCAGGGAAGGTAACACTGGTCACAGCGTTTAAGGCTGTGACAAACATCACTTCTCTGTCGCCCCTTTGTAGAGGGGTGACCGGTACAGTACACAGAAGTGAAAGAAACAGAGAAGTTTGAAAGGAGAAAAGAAAGGAGTTTGAAAGGAGAAACAAGAAAAGTTGTAGAAATAGATCACAGGAGGAGCTGAAGAGAGCACAGCTCAGAAGTTAAAGAGTTTGAGTGGAGCACTGAACTGCAGTTCCTCTGTTTAAAGAGCTGCTTCAGTTAGTTCCCTCTCCAGAGAGAGAGCTGCATTTCTTACCTTCAGTTGTTTTAGTGCTAACTGTCCTAAGTCTGAGCTACGCCATCTTGGCGTCTCCTTTGTTCGCTTTTCCCGCCTTTTCTATTTCATTGTTTAAGGGGTGCAACTCCACCAAGTACCTGCTGGTTCAAACCCAGCTGGGAGCAACTGTTCTCCCACAAGTACACAAAAGCACCCACAGTCACATCAACCACACCTACATTAACCTTACCTCACACATTAAGGCCTGTGAAAATAGGAGCTATAACACGGTCAGGCCGTCCTGGGTCAAAGACATGAGAACGGTGCAGCCTGAACACCCCCCCCCCCCCCCACACACACACACACACACATACACACACACTTACTTAGCTCAGATCCAGCCGGCCCGCCAGGACACACTTAACTCTTCAAAGTTTGCTTGTTTACTTTGACCTGTTCTGTAATCGCTTTCATGTGGTTTCAGAGTCTGTATGACTGTCTGTCGCTGTTATCTAGAACATGGGCTGAAGTATGAAGTCTCTCACTCTCTCGCAGTCTCTCACTGTTTGAAGAGTCACTGACGTGTTGGGGAGAGAATTCCACATCGGGGCATACTTAGTGAGGACCACCGGACTGCTGATAGCCACACTGCTATCACCTGCTGACCTGTTCACAGCATAAGTGTGTTTACCTGTGAACAGCTCTACAGCTGTAAATCCCGGGAGCTCACAGACATGTCATAGGTGCAGAACCTCCAATTCTTCAACACAGCTCTAACAGCAAAGACACTTACTCACTGGACCAAACTGGACTTCACTGCAGCCCAGTACTGATACACAACACACACACATGTACACTAGGATTATTTGCACAGCTGTACAGATGTTAATGTTCTGTAAATGTTTCAATAATGATATCTGTATATAATAGTTGTTGTTTTTTTATTTTTCTTTATTCTATTTATTGTTCAGTGTATTTTTCTCTCTGTGTAATGCTTGTTAACAGTCTGTGTGTTTGTTACACGTCATACTTGTGTTGCTCTCACCAAATTAAATTCCCTGTATGTGTCCCAAACATGGTGAAATAAAGAGCTTCTGATTCTGACCTAGCAGAGCAGACTTCATTTGCATAACGTTTACCTCCCATTAAAGCAAGATTTCACATTTATATTACCAATGTCAACATCATGAAAACAAGCCTGTGTGTGAAGTTTGTCTGAAGTGAAGCAGAAAGTGGACTGTAGGATATTTTACAGTCTTAACAAGAGCAGATTAGCCCGTTTCTGCTGCCCTGCCTGGGTGAATGTTATTAGCATGGCTAATCCAAAACTACGCATGGATCCGACGATAACGTGAGCTGCTTCAGAGACCTCAGACACCATCACTAAAAGCAAGTGAACAGTGTACCCCCAACATGGAGCTAAACTTACGTGGTCTGTCAGTGACGGATGGAGCAGTTTAAAACATCTGCAGCATCTGGAAGCTTCAAATCTTCAAATCCAAAAGCTCCATTTTTAGAAAGAAAACCTGCCACCACTCAGCTTTCCTCAAAAGCAAGCCAGCACAGGTCTAGTGCCCCTGCTGGCTGGCTGCAGTATGAACAGGCGGTGAGGGTGTGTGTGTGTGTGTGTGTATGTGTGTTACACCTGTTAGATGTTCTAGATAACAGCGATGATGGTCAGCGGTCAGACAGTAAGCGAGCTCACACTCACCGCCTCCTCGCGCTACTTCCAGCAGTCGTAGTCGGTCGCCATGGCGATGCTTGCGTAGCAGAGGCCGGCCTCCTTGGCAAGGACGACCTCAGGAACGGTGGTCATGTTGATGGCGTCTGCCCCCCACTGGCGGAACATGAGACTTTCAGCGCGGGAGGAAAAGCGTGGACCCTCAATGGTCAGCATCGCCCCCCGGTATGATAACGGATCCCCAAACCCTTCACCACATCCAACAGCACCTGAGACATACACCAAGTCAGCGGTCAGTGAGAGTGTCTACCTGTAATTAACTCTATATAACATTAGAATAAACCCACATAAACATAAGGTCAGTGATCAGTGAGAGTGTCTACCTGTAATTAACTCTATATAACATTAGAATAAACCCTAATAAACATAAGGTCAGTGATCAGTGAGAGTGTCTACCTGTAATTAACTCTATATAACATTAGAATAAACCCACATAAACATAAGGTCAGTGGTCAGTGAGAGTGTCTACCTGTAATTAATTCTATATAACATTAGAATAAACTCAAATAAACATAAGGTCAGTGATCAGTGAGAGTGTCTACCTGTAATTAACTCTATATAACATTAGAATAAACTCAAATAAACATAAGGTCAGTGGTCAGTGAGAGTGTCTACCTGTAATTAACTCTATATAACATTAGAATAAAACCAAATAAACATAAGGTCAGTGGTCAGTGAGAGTGTCTACCTGTAATTAACTCTATATAACATTAGACTAAACCCTAATAAACATAAGGTCAGTGATCAGTGAGAGTGTCTACCTGTAATTAACTCTATATAACCTTAGAATAAACCCAAATAAACATAAGGTCAGTGGTCAGTGAGAGCATCTACCTGTAATTAACTATATAACATTAGAATAAAACCAAATAAACATAAGGTCAGTGGTCAGTGAGAGTGTCTACCTGTAATTAACTCTATATAACATTAGAATAAACCCAAATAAACATAAAGTCAGTGGTCAGAGAGAGCGTCTACCTGTAATTAACTCTATATAACATTAGAATAAAAACAAATAAACATAAGGTCAGTGGTCAGTGAGAGTGTCTACCTGTAATTAACTCTATATAACATTAGAATAAACCCAAATAAACATAAGGTCAGTGATCAGTGAGAGTGTCTACCTGTAATTAACTCTATATAACCTTAGAATAGACCCAAATAAACATAAGGTCAGTGATCAGTGAGAGTGTCTACCTGTAATTAACTCTATATAACCTTAGAATAGACCCAAATAAACATAAGGTCAGTGATCAGTGAGAGTGTCTACCTGTAATTAACTCTATATAACATTAGAATAAACACATATAAACATAAAGTCAGTGGTCAGTGAGAGTGTCTACCTGTAATTAACTCTATATAACATTAGAATAAACCCAAATAAACATAAAGTCAGTGATCAGTGAGAGTGTCTACCTGTAATTAACTCTATATAACATTAGAATAAACCCACATAAACATAAGGTCAGTGGTCAGTGAGAGTGTCTACCTGTAATTAACTCTATATAACATTAGAATAAACCCACATAAACATAAGGTCAGTGGTCAGTGAGAGTGTCTACCTGTAATTAACTCTATATAACATTAGAATAAACCCACATAAACATAAAGTCAGTGGTCAGTGAGAGCGTCTACCTGTAATTAACTCTATATAACATTAGAATAAACCCTTATAAACATAAAGTCAGTGGTCAGTGAGAGCGTCTACCTGTAATTAACTCTATATAACATTAGAATAAACCCTTATAAACATAAAGTCAGTGGTCAGTGAGAGCGTCTACCTGTAATTAACTCTATATAACATTAGAATAAACCCTTATAAACATAAAGTCAGTGGTCAGTGAGAGCGTCTACCTGTAATTAACTCTATATAACCTTAGAATAAACCCAAATAAACATAAAGTCAGTGGTCAGAGAGAGCGTCTACCTGTAATTAGCTCTATATAACATTAGAATAAACCCAAATAAACATAAGGTCAGTGATCAGTGAGAGCGTCTACCTGTAATTAACTCTATATAACATTAGAATAAACCAAATAAACATAAAGTCAGTGATCAGTGAGAGTGTCTACCTGTAATTAACTCTATATAACCTTAGAATAAACCCAAATAAACATAAAGTCAGTGATCAGTGAGAGTGTCTACTGATGGATTATTTGTGTGTAAGAACACATTATGTACTCATAAACATGATTGTATGTGTATTCTGCTACTGGTGGGGAAGAAACAGCGTACAGGAAGGAGGTGGCTGAGCTGGTGGCCTGGTGTCATGACAACAATCTTTCCTTGAATGCAGACAAGACCAAGGAAATGATTGTCGATCCAAGGAGGAAGCGAGAGCTGCACACACCCCTGTACATAGGGGAGACTGAGGTGGAGAGGGTGAAAACCTTCAAATTCCTTGGCATTCACATCAGTGAGGATCTCAGCTGGTCCCACAACACTCAGATCATCATCAGGAAGTCCCAGCAGAGACTGTACTTTCTGAGAAGGCTGAGAAAATTTGGCATGCCAGCCAAAATTCTCAGCACCTTCTACAGGAGTATGATTGAGAGTGTTCTTACCAGCTCCATCATCGTCTGGTATGGAAACTCTACTGCCCAGGACAGAAAGGCTCTCCAGCGTGTGATCAAAACCGCACAGTCCATCTCAGGAGCAGCCTTCCCCTCACTGCAGAACATCTACCATAACAGAGTCACCAGGAGAGCCCACAACATAATCAGGGACAGTACACACCCCCAGCACACACTCTTCACACTTTTACCTTCAGGCAGACGCTACAGGAGTGTGAAGTCCAGGACCACAAGACTCACAAACAGTTTCTACTCACAGGCCATCAGGCTTGTGAACACCTCACGCACTACCTCTCCAACCCTTCCTATCTGAAGTGGTTTTAAACTCTAATCTGATTTGAACTGCACCTTACACTCACTGTACTGCTGCAGTCAGAACACTGTTTACATTGCTACTTTGCACACTATTGTTTACATTTCTCACTTGCAACCTGCACTTTATAGCTGCTGCTCTTCAAGCACATGTAACTTTTATTTTCATTTTTTTAATTGTAAAAAGGAAAGTTTACTTTAATTGTATTTACTTCAACTTATATTATTATACTTTATTTACTTTGTATATATATATTTTTTATTATTATTTGTTAATTTCTTTTTTGTTATCTTTATCTATTGGTGAATGGAGGGACAGCAAAGTAAGAATTTCATTGTACAGCGTAACTGTTTCTGCTGTGCATATGACAATAAAACTCTTGAATCTTGAATCTTGAATAATGACCAAGTCTGCTGATTGGGGGATTTATAGAGAAAAAGAGCCGACACTACCTGTAATTAACTCTATATAACCTTAGAATAAACCCAAATAAACATAAAGTCAGTGGTCAGAGAGAGCGTCTACCTGTAATTAACTCTATATAACCTTAGAATAAACCCAAATAAACATAAGGTCAGTGGTCAGTGAGAGCATCTACCTGTAATTAACTCTATATAACATTAGAATAAAACCAAATAAACATAAGGTCAGTGGTCAGTGAGAGCGTCTACCTGTAATTAACTCTATATAACATTAGAATAAACCCAAATAAACATAAAGTCAGTGGTCAGAGAGAGCGTCTACCTGTAATTAACTCTATATAACATTAGAATAAAACCAAATAAACATAAGGTCAGTGGTCAGTGAGAGTGTCTACCTGTAATTAACTCTATATAACATTAGAATAAAACCAAATAAACATAAGGTCAGTGGTCAGTGAGAGTGTCTACCTGTAATTAACTCTATATAACCATAGAATAAACCCAAATAAACATAAGGTCAGTGGTCAGTGAGAGCATCTACCTGTAATTAACTCTATATAACATTAGAATAAAACCAAATAAACATAAGGTCAGTGGTCAGTGAGAGTGTCTACCTGTAATTAACTCTATATAACATTAGAATAAAACCAAATAAACATAAGGTCAGTGGTCAGTGAGAGTGTCTACCTGTAATTAACTCTATATAACATTAGAATAAACCCAAATAAACATAAGGTCAGTGGTCAGTGAGAGCATCTACCTGTAATTAACTCTATATAACATTAGAATAAAACCAAATAAACATAAGGTCAGTGGTCAGTGAGAGCGTCTACCTGTAATTAACTCTATATAACCTTAGAATAAACCCAAATAAACATAAAGTCAGTGGTCAGAGAGAGCGTCTACCTGTAATTAGCTCTATATAACATTAGAATAAACCCAAATAAACATAAAGTCAGTGATCAGTGAGAGTGTCTACTGATGGATTATTTGTGTGTAAGAACACATTATGTACTCATAAACATGATTGTATGTGTATTCTGCTATAATGACCAAGTCTGCTGATTGGGGGATTTATAGAGAAAAAGAGCCGACACTACCTGTAATTAACTCTATATAACCTTAGAATAAACCCAAATAAACATAAAGGCAGTGATCAGTGAGAGTGTCTACCTGTAATTAACTCTATATAACCTTAGAATAAACCCAAATAAACATAAAGGCAGTGATCAGTGAGAGCATCTACCTGTAATTAACTCTATATAACATTAGAATAAAACCAAATAAACATAAGGTCAGTAGTCAGTGAGAGCATCTACCTGTAATTAACTCTATATAACATTAGAATAAAACCAAATAAACATAAGGTCAGTGGTCAGTGAGAGTGTCTACCTGTAATTAACTCTATATAACATTAGACTAAACCCTAATAAACATAAGGTCAGTGATCAGTGAGAGTGTCTACCTGTAATTAACTCTATATAACCTTAGAATAAACCCAAATAAACATAAGGTCAGTGGTCAGTGAGAGCATCTACCTGTAATTAACTCTATATAACATTAGAATAAAACCAAATAAACATAAGGTCAGTGGTCAGTGAGAGTGTCTACCTGTAATTAACTCTATATAACATTAGAATAAACCCAAATAAACATAAAGTCAGTGGTCAGAGAGAGCGTCTACCTGTAATTAACTCTATATAACATTAGAATAAACCCAAATAAACATAAAGTCAGTGGTCAGAGAGAGCGTCTACCTGTAATTAACTCTATATAACATTAGAATAAACCCACATAAACATAAGGTCAGTGGTCAGTGAGAGTGTCTACCTGTAATTAACTCTATATAACATTAGACTAAACCCTAATAAACATAAGGTCAGTGATCAGTGAGAGTGTCTACCTGTAATTAACTCTATATAACCTTAGAATAAACCCAAATAAACATAAGGTCAGTGGTCAGTGAGAGCATCTACCTGTAATTAACTCTATATAACATTAGAATAAAACCAAATAAACATAAGGTCAGTGGTCAGTGAGAGTGTCTACCTGTAATTAACTCTATATAACATTAGAATAAACCCAAATAAACATAAAGTCAGTGGTCAGAGAGAGCGTCTACCTGTAATTAACTCTATATAACATTAGAATAAACCCAAATAAACATAAAGTCAGTGGTCAGAGAGAGCGTCTACCTGTAATTAACTCTATATAACATTAGAATAAACCCACATAAACATAAGGTCAGTGGTCAGTGAGAGTGTCTACCTGTAAGTAACTCTATATAACCTTAGAATAAACCCAAATAAACATAAAGTCAGTGGTCAGAGAGAGCGTCTACCTGTAATTAACTCTATATAACCTTAGAATAGACCCAAATAAACATAAGGTCAGTGATCAGTGAGAGTGTCTACCTGTAATTAACTCTATATAACATTAGAATAAACACATATAAACATAAAGTCAGTGGTCAGTGAGAGTGTCTACCTGTAATTAACTCTATATAACATTAGAATAAACCCAAATAAACATAAAGTCAGTGATCAGTGAGAGTGTCTACCTGTAATTAACTCTATATAACATTAGAATAAACCCACATAAACATAAGGTCAGTGGTCAGTGAGAGTGTCTACCTGTAATTAACTCTATATAACATTAGAATAAACCCACATAAACATAAGGTCAGTGGTCAGTGAGAGTGTCTACCTGTAATTAACTCTATATAACATTAGAATAAACCCACATAAACATAAAGTCAGTGGTCAGTGAGAGCGTCTACCTGTAATTAACTCTATATAACATTAGAATAAACCCTTATAAACATAAAGTCAGTGGTCAGTGAGAGCGTCTACCTGTAATTAACTCTATATAACCTTAGAATAAACCCAAATAAACATAAAGTCAGTGGTCAGAGAGAGCGTCTACCTGTAATTAGCTCTATATAACATTAGAATAAACCCAAATAAACATAAGGTCAGTGATCAGTGAGAGTGTCTACCTGTAATTAACTCTATATAACATTAGAATAAACCAAATAAACATAAAGTCAGTGATCAGTGAGAGTGTCTACCTGTAATTAACTCTATATAACCTTAGAATAAACCCAAATAAACATAAAGTCAGTGGTCAGTGAGAGTGTCTACCTGTAATTAACTCTATATAACATTAGAATAAACCCACATAAACATAAAGTCAGTAGTCAGTGAGAGCGTCTACCTGTAATTAACTCTATATAACCTTAGAATAAACCCAAATAAACATAAAGTCAGTGATCAGTGAGAGTGTCTACCTGTAATTAACTCTATATAACCTTAGAATAGACCCAAATAAACATAAGGTCAGTGGTCAGTGAGAGCGTCTACCTGTAATTAACTCTATATAACATTAGAATAAACCCTTATAAACATAAAGTCAGTGGTCAGTGAGAGTGTGCTGTTGGTCAGTAAGGTTAGTGAGATGATGGCTAGAAGATTAGTGTTTGTCTCTTGAACCGTTACAACAATCACTGCAGGTCATGTCTGCTGACAGAGAGAGAGAGAGAGGGAGAGAGAGAAAGAGAGCGAGAGAGAGAGAGAGAGAGAGAGAGAGAGAGAGAGAGAGAGAGGGAGAGAGAGAGAGGGAGAGAGAGAGAGAGAGACACTAAGTTAAGACTTACCACACTCTAGTCTCCCACACTCAGCTTTACTGCACTTTCCAGGACTCTGTGTGTGTGTGTGTGTGTGTGTGTGTGTGTGTGTGTCATGTCTGTTCGTGCCAAACATTACTCAATAGTCCACCTACATGTCTCGCTCCTGCACCACTTTCCAAAACAACTGCTTAGTTTTCAGATGGGAGCTGATGAGTCCTGGAAGCCTCTCTATTACAATCAATGTCCCTCTGTGTGTGTGTGTGTGTGTGTGTGTGTGTGTGTGTGTGTGTGTGTTTTCAATGCTCAGGACCCCACAGGACAGACCACCGCAAAGCAGGTAGGTAGTATTTGGGTGGTGGGTCATTCTCAGCACTGCAGTGACCCTGACTGACCTGGTGGTGGCGTGTGTGTTAGGGTGTGCTGGGCTGGTGGTACGAGTGGAGCGCTGCTGCGTCTGACGGGACGCTGTTGGCTGGATGTTCCTGGTTGGTGGACTATTCTCAGTCCAGCAGCGCTGCTGTGTCTGATCCGTACCAGCAGCACAACACAATAACACAAGCGCCGCCACCACCAGGTCAGTCAGTGTCACTGCAGTGCTGAGAATGACCCTCCACCCAAATACTACCTACCTGCTCTGTGGTGGTCAGTCCTGTGGGGTCCTGAGCATTGAGGAACAGGGCGAGAGGAGGCTGATTACAGAGTCTGCAGACAAACAGATGGAGACAGTCTGGAGCTACAGATCTACACCCTGCTCCTGTATGACCAGTGGAGCTGATAGGATGGACAGTAATGAATGAAGTGGCCGGCTGTGTATAAAACCATTAAGTAACCTTACGCTTCAGTTCAGGTTGTGTTCAATTTAGGAATGACTTTGTTTTCAAACAACAGATTGTAAATCCCAGGCTGTTCTGATGAATGAATGTTAGGAGTGGAATGAAGATCAGATACAATTCAGCTCATTATTTTACAGTGTGACTAAAATAAGAGGAATCAATTCTCATGTGAACACTTCCTTTACTTTCACATTATTTATTTATTTAGAATTGGAATGATGAACTGATTATATCTGCAGATGGAGAAGAACAGTACCCCCCTCTTAAAGAGCTTCATTAATAAATTCTCTTTCATAAGAACCACAGAGTGCAACGACACCAGTTGTCCAGCAGAGGGCCACACAGAACCCCTCTCCCTCTGATATCTGGATCAGCCTTATCCAGACTCAAATGATCTTTGATTGGAAAAGGTGTCTGATGATCCGGACGATTCGGATCTGGATTAAACTCTTTGTAAAAACTCACAGAGGCACTGGGTGGCGCTCTAGAGCAGAGAGGAGCATGTATGAGTGCTGAGAGGACATGCGCTGTACCTGTCTATGAACTGGTCCAACAGGACAATGTCTCCGGGCTGGATGTCCTCTCGCAGTGACCCACAGGCTGTGGTCACGACTATGTGGGTGCAGCCCTCCTGCTTCAGCGCCCAGATATTAGCCCTGTAGTTCACGTTAGACTGCATGATGGTGTGCTGTCTCCACACACACACACACACACACACACACACACACACACACACACACACACAGAGAGAGAGAGAGAGAGAGAGACAATATCCAAATAAACAAGATAACAAATGACAGGTATGAATAACACAAATAAACAATAAAATAAAATATAAAAACACATTTATATAAAAACACCAATCTAAATAAATATGTATACACTAAGGAGGCGGAGCTACAGTCTCTCATTAGGGTGGATATTAATAACGCTCTAAATGTAGGTATTGTGATATACACTGAGGAGGAGGAGCTACAGTCTCTCATTAGGGTGAATATTAATAAAGCTCTAAATGTAGGTATTGTGATATACACTGAGGAGGCGGAGCTACAGTCTCTCATTAGGGTGAATATTAATAACGCTCTAAATGTAGATATTGTGATATACACTGAGGAGGCGGAGCTACAGTCTCTCAGTGTGAATATTAATAACGCTCTAAATGTAGGTATTGTGATATACACTGAGGAGGCGGAGCTACAGTCTCTCATTAGGGTGAATATTAATAAAGCTCTAAATGTAGGTATTGTGATATACACTGAGGAGGCGGAGCTACAGTCTCTCATTAGGGTGAATATTAATAACGCTCTAAATGTAGGTATTGTGATATACACTGAGGAGGCGGAGCTACAGTCTCTCATTAGGGTGAATATTAATAACGCTTTAAATGTAGGTATTGTGATATACACTGAGGAGGAGGAGCTACAGTCTCTTATTAGGGTGAATATTAATAATGCTCTAAATGTAGGTATTGTGATATACACTGAGGAGGAGGAGCTACAGTCTCTCATTAGGGTGAATATTAATAAAGCTCTAAATGTAGGTATTGTGATATACACTGAGGAGGCGGAGCTACAGTCTCTCATTAGGGTGAATATTAATAACGCTCTAAATGTAGGTATTGTGATATACACTGAGAACTATTCATCCCCCTCTAAAGTTGATACTTTGCAGCAACTACAGGTGCAAGTCTCTGAGTCTATGAGCCTGCAAAGGGGGTGAATACATATGCACGTCACTTCACCTCTTACACTATTTGTGTGCTGATGCGTCAAATACAATTCAGATTAAAATACATTTAAATGCAGGTGGCAATGTAACAAAATAGGCAAACAGCCAAGGGTGTGTCAAGTCAAGTCAAGTCAGATTTATTTGTAGAGCTTTTTACAACTGTTGTCACAAAGCAGCTTTACATAAATAGTGATTAATAAAAGACAGAAACAAAGAAGAAAGAAGAAATAACGTAAGACATGATGAATCAAAGACCCCCAGTGAGCAGCCAACGGCGACAGTGGTGAGGAAGAACTCCCTCAGAGCTGGAGGAAGAAACCTTGGGAGGAACTAAGACTCACAAGAGGGACCCAACCCGTCCTCCTCTGGTCAGAACTATTTAAACATTAATGATAAAAATGACCAAACCATCTAAACCAGGTATGACAGATAGTTAAAAATGGTTTGAATATGGTCACTAAACAGGTAGCAGTGGTAGGCGGGTGGGCCGCTGGTCTGCTATGGGTGGTGGTTGGTGAGGGGCCTGCTGGTTGGACCGGTAGGTGGCAGCTGGTTTGACGCAGGTAGAGGGGAAAATTCCAACAAGCAGCAGTTTAAGCTTCTGAACTGCAGCTGCGTTCAAACGCTGCTTAAGCAGAACCACAGAGATCTCCCAGAAGCTGGAAACCCACCTTAATCTGCCCTGCTGCTGCTGCCATTTCTGCTCAGACTGAAGTGGCGCCCCCCAGCGATCACACTCCGTAACAGTGTCCTCCTTCTAATGCAAGACCCCTAACAGAGGCAGAGAAGAAGGGTTCAGGAGAAAGGCTGGAGGAACTGGTGTCCAGATACTTCTGGACTACTGCTAGTACTGTACCGTTGCTGTGGACCCATCAGAACCGGGTTCTGAATAGGGTATGGTATCACTTCTGATAAGATAGTCCTGCATTAGTCCCACAGTGGGGAAATTCTCAGTGTCAGCAGAAAAGGGAGAGCAAGACCCTCAGATACAAAAACCTGGATAAATCATTTACACTATAAACAATATAAATAATAGAAGAAAAAACAATAACATTATTATTTACAGATTATTGCAAATAACTCTTAATTGCACAGGTGGGGGGGTTATTACACATAGTATTAATCAAAGACTCTCTCTCTCTCTCTCACACACACACACACATTATATTACACACAAACAAACTCAAGCATTTAATACATGTCTGCACAAACCAATAATAATAAAAAAAATAATAATAATGATAATAATAATACTACTAATGATGATGATGATAATATAATAATAATAATACTAATAATGATAATACTACTACTACTACTGCTACTACTACTACTACTACTAATAATAATAATAATAATAACAATAATAATAATAATAATAATAATAATAATAAGTGTGTGTAGTTTAAGTGTGTGTGTGTAGTTTAAGTGTGTGTGTGTAGTTTAAGTGTGTGTGTAGTGTAAGTGTGATACCCCTCCTTCACACACTCAGGGTGAAGCAGCTGGTCACTAAAGGAGCTGCCCAGTGCTGCCAGAGTCTCATGCAGGGGGTGGGAGCTGTTCTCCAGCATGGGTGCCAGCACAACCAACCAAAACAGTCAGCTGGTATGTCCAGCCAAACCACACTGGTCAACCAGTATGTCCAGCATGACCAGCCTGACCATGGGGGTTGACCAGCATGACCATCTTTACCCTGCTGTTTGACCAGGAAAATCACGCCAGTCCACCAGCATGACCAATCTAATCCAAATAGTCAATGAGTATGAAGATGCATGTTGACCAGCATGACCAGCAGAATTAGAGTGATTGACCAGCATGACCAGCTTAACCAAAATGGTTAACCCCTTTCTACTAGATTATTGGTATTATTCCAGATTTTAATAAGAAATAAGATGGAGTTTGTCACGTTACTCGGCTGTTTTGATTTCTATTTGTTATCAAAAGGGATTTTTGAGTTGAATTAACGTATAATAATTGAGTTTAGTGATGGACAGTGATGGACAACGCACTATTAAAATGCTCAGTTATAAGCAGACATGACGTTAACTGAGCCTTTTCTTATAAAGCCCCCCAACTCTGGAATAATCTTCCAGATAATGTTGGGGACTCAGACTCAGTCTCAGTCTTTAAATGTAGGCTGAAACTCATCTGTTTAGTTCAGCTTTTGGTAATTAATGTTTCTTAGATAAGGGTTGCAGGTCCAGGGGTTTGAGGACACAGGGAATTGTAGTACACTGAGATGCTGGAGCTGTCGTCTCGCTGCCTACACGCGTTCACTCAGGTTTGTGGACGGTGGAGCAGATGGACGCTAGTGTTTCAGGGTGCTCCCGTGTCTGTGTTACCTTCTGGCTCTCTCCTTTTAATTAGGCTGTTATAATCAGACCTGCCGGAGTCATCAGACTGATCAACATTCTCTGATCTCTATAAAATCCTCTCAGAACTAACTCTGTCTCTTTACCTTCTCCCAGTAAATGACCATCCAGCCCGACCTGATGGAAGACTGACCGCTGGGGTCCCCTCTACATGCATCAGACCAGCAGCCTCCCCCCACCACCATCACCCATAAAAGACCAGCTGCACACCCTCCTACCACCGCTACCTGCAGCTGCTACTATGATTATATTCATTTATATTGTGTTATGATTATTAGTAGAACAGTTTAGGTGGTTCAGTGACTTTTATCAATCATTTTCCTGATTTGAAGTGAACTCAGACGTCCTGAGCTGATCTAATTTAGAGCGTTTAAATGTAGATTTAAAGAACTGAATCAGAAAATGAAGTTAAAAAAAGAAGAAGGAAAACGAGTTCATGGAGTTCACTCCATCTCTCCTCTTCATTCTCCACCATAATAATAATAAGGCGCTGTATCCAGTCTTGTGTTGATTAAACAGAACTGAGTTTAATTGTGTGTTTGTTACCGGATGAAGTCGTGGTCTGTTGATCTGCTCTTTAAATGTAAATTATTTTTAAATATAAAAATTAATCAAATGTGAACAGAGCAGAAGGCGGTTTATTCATCCACACACTGAGCAAATCTCATATCAGCATTTAACCAAAACGAGCCAAATCAACTACATTTACATTTAATCCGTGTTTCTGATTAAAGATTCTGTTATTATTATTATTATTATTATTATTATTATTATTATTATTGTTTTGGGTGGTTATGATTGTTATTATTATTGTTATATTATTCTTGTTGTTTTATTATTATTTCTACTATTATTATTATGGGTAGTTATGATTGTTATTATTATTGTTATTATTTTTATTGTTATTATGGGTGGTTATGATTGTTATTATTATTGTTATATTATTATTATTGTTGTTATTATTATTGTTGTTGTTGTTATGATTGTTATTATTATTGTTATTATTGCTATTATTATTGTTGTTGTTGTTGTTGTTATGGGTGGTTATGATTGTTATTGTTATTATGGGTCGTTATAATTGTTATTGTTATTATGGGCAGTTATGATTGTTATTGTTATTATGGGTAGTTACGATTGTTATTGTTATTATGGGTTGTTATGATTGTTTTTGTTATTATGGGTAGTTATGCTTGTTATTGTTATTACGGGTAGTTATGATTGTTATTGTTATTATGGGTTGTTATGATTGTTATTGTTATTATGGGTAGTTATGATTGTTATTGTTATTATGGGTTGTTATGATTGTTATTGTTATTATGGGTAGTTATGATTGTTATTGTTATTATGGGTGGTTATGATTGTTATTGTGATTATGGGTAGTTATGATTGTTATTGTTATTATGGGTAGTTATGATTGTTATTGTTATTGTAATTATGGGTGGTTATGATTGTTATTGTTATTATGGGTAGTTATGATTGTTATTGTGATTATGGGTTGTTATGATTGTTGTTTAGATGATGGGATGTTGTTGATGTATTGCGCTATGTCCTCGTGCTCGTGCTCGTGCGCGCTTTCTGCAGCTGGTCTCGAGCATCCCTGCGTTCTGGACCGGCGTTGAACTCCAGCAGCACGCGCACCGTTCTCAGGAATTATAATTATTATATGTATATAAATAACAATGTCTTACAATCTTAAAGGTGTTTATAAAAATAATAATAGTAATAAATAAAGAAGTCAGGGGTCAGTGAGAGGGTCTGTCTGTAACTCTCTTTATCAAATATTACAATAAACCCAAACACACACACACACACACACACTTCCATCTTCTACAGACACACAGCTCTGTACATTTATCTCATTTATCACATTGATCACATTGATCACATTGTGGTGGAGATATTAAACGTGGCCTGTGTAAAAGTATTGGGACATTAAAGACACTGTGTTCAGCGCTCTTCCAGATTAGAGCGCAGTGGCTGTTTGTTCAGCAGTCTGTTCAGCTCTGGAAACAGTAGACTGTGTTTACAGTGAGCTGAACTTTCTTTACTGTACATTATTCTTATTGACTTATTTACACTCACAACATCAACACACACACACTCCTACACACACACACACACTCACATACACACACACACACACTCCTACACACACTCCTACACACACACACACACACACACTCCTACACACACACACACACACTCCTACACACACACACACACACACACACACACTCCTACACACACACACACACACTCCTACACACACACTCCTACACACACACACTCCTACACACACACACACACACACTCCTACACACACACACACACTCCTACACACACACACACACACACTCCTACACACACACACACTCCTACACACACACACATACACACACACACACACACACACACACATACACGTACACACTCCTACACACACACACACACACACACTCCTACACACACTCCTACACACACTCCTACACACACACACACACATACACACACACACACTCCTACACACACACACACACACACACACACTCCTACACACACACACACACACACACACACACTCCTACACACACACACACTCCTACACACACACACACACACACACACTCCTACACACACGCACACACTCCTACACACACACACACATAAACACACACACACTTCTACACACACACACACACAAACACACATACACACACACTCCTACACACACACACACACACTCCTACACACATACACACACATACACGTACACACTCCTACACACACACACACACACACTCCTACACACACACACACACACACTCCTACACACACACACACACACACATACACATACACACTCCTAAACACACACATACACGTACACACTCCTACACACACATACACACACACACACACACACTCCTACACACACACACACACACACACACACTCCTACACACACACACACACACACACACACACTCCTACACACACACACACTTCTACACACACACACACACATACACACACACTCCTACACACATACACGTACACACTCCTACACACACACACACACACACACACACACACACACACACACTCCTACACACACACACACACACTCCTACACACACACTCCTACACACACACACTCCTACACACACACACACACACACTCCTACACACACACACACACTCCTACACACACACACACACACACTCCTACACACACACACACTCCTACACACACACACACATAAACACACACACACTTCTACACACACACACACACAAACACACATACACACACACTCCTACACACACACACACACGTACACACTCCTACACACACCTGTACGGACTCCTACACACACACACGTACACACTCCTACACACACCTGTACGGACTCCTACACACACACACACGTACACACTCCTACACACACCTGTACGGACTCCTACATGTGCAGACGCAGACCTCTACTCCTCAGCGGAGTCTGATCAGAGATTGATCTTCATATAGATTCTCTAAGGTGATTCTGTGCTCCTGCTGACTGTCTTTACTGCTCTGATTAATAAATGCTTTTCTGTTTGAACCCAGTTGTTTTGTCTTGTTTTCACTCAGATGAAATTGAGGCCAACAGACTGTTCCTGAACTCCTGACCTTCAGAGTCTAACTGAGTCCCCATCGTCAGAATTCTAATCAATGATTAGAGCCCTGATACAGTGACCTGCTTATCAATACATTTATACTATAAACTGTCATTTTAGTCTTCATTAAAATCACAGTATTTATAAGGTGTCAGTAATTTAATGAGACTGATTACTTAATGAGCTTCATGCTGCCGCACCTACAGGGCCCTATTTATTTTATTGAGGTTAAGCCAATACAATATAACCACTTCACCTGAGTCACAGCTTTAGTAGTATTTTTATTTCTGCTGTTTAGAGGTGAATTTAGTGTCTAATTTGTGGTCTAGGTTGGTTTAGTTGGATATGAACAGAATACACCACCTATACCTAACCATATAAAATAGAAGACCCAGGTAATATTTAATTATTTCCTAAAACTTCATCTGGTATCTGGCTGGGGTGCTCCATGTGGATTGTGTATTATTAAAAAAGGAGAATGAATCAAATTATTCTCTATGTAAGCTTAGATGAAGTTCACTAGCACCATCAATGATGTTAATAAAGGATTGGAACACAGTCGGGGCATTAGACACCCTGAGTGGCATAACCAAATACTCAAAGAGCCCCATAGTGGAGACAGAAGCAGTTTTCCATTCACGCCCCACACAGATGCAGATCAGCTTGTAGGTCAGGCTTGATATACAGTAAGCAGATATGCCCTAGAGCTGTAATGCTACAGACACTAAAGGCAATGGGTATGGGAATGTTTTAATGATGTGATTTAATCCTGTATAATCTATACATAGTCTCAAACCCCATCCTTGGCTCAGAGAATAGAAACCTCTGGCTAGAAGTGAAGTTTAAGTGTGTATAAAACCCTGTTCTAGCACTTCCTGGATGTGTTGCTCCATGACACTCTCATAAGCTTGTGTTAAAAGGTAACAGGTAACAGGTGAAAGGTTAGTTAGTACTCCACATACTCTTAAATCTGTTGCACAATTATAGGGATGAGAAGGGGGGTAGTTTTGGGGTTTAGTCTTCCTGATCATTTCAATAAGCAGAGTGTTGTAAATAGTCATTGTGACAAAACAGGGATCAAGCTAACAGTGCACAACTAGATCAGGATATGTTGGAGTTTTTTCTGTAACCAAGGCAAACCTAAAATAACAGCATACTCAGAAAACATCCTCAAAATGGAGAGCACTGCTGGGACATTTAAAAAACTAGAGATCTTAGAAACAACTCCTTCACTAACAGAATCCCCATTCAGACAGTGAGACTGATAACCCCTCTAAGTTCAGGACTTCATCCTTACATGCAGTTTCAGAGTGAAGTATGATGCTGAATGCCACGAATAGTGCTGGCTCATTCCAGTCACTGCAAGCAGCTACGGTACAGAATTCCATATTCTTGACGTAAAGACATAATTCCTTGAGAGCAACCCTTGTGAGGGTGATGAAAAGCAGATTTTAATTGTTTGATGTTTTCCAACAAACACGACTAAGCGTGTGACAAAAGTACCCTAGCCCTGTCTTTATCCATGAAGAAAGAAATGGAGGATAAAATACAAGCCTGCAAACGACTTATAGCCTAATTATGTGAAAATCAAATGTCAGGTTTCAAACACAAGACAAACCTTGTGTAGATTATTCTTCAGGGAACCTTTGAAGAGGTGGTTCTGTATCACTCCAAAAAGGGTTCCACTTTTGTCAAAGAACTGATGGCTTGTCTACATATTTACTGCATTTTACTGTTAGTATAGTAACTTAGTCTGGACCTTAATCACCCAGCCTTAATGCACACATGTGAACATGTACATGCACATATTTGTATATTTAGTATTTCCTGCGTTTGTGTTTGTACTTACAGTGGCATAAAAATGATGTAATGTAAGCTTAGATGAAGAGCCCTAGCATTTCCCTCAGAACCTTATTAATAATGGATTAGAATACATCCAGGGTATTAGCAAACCCAAAGGGCATAACCAAATAATCTAAGTGCCCCATAGTGGTGACAAAGTGTGCAATAGTGCGCACTAGATTATACACACTTTACAGGTCAAGCTCGGTGAAAACAGATGTGCCCCAGAGCGGTTCTAATGCTACAGAAACTAAAGGCAAGGGGTGTGTAAACATTTTACTGATGTGGTTCAATTCTCTGTCATCTATACACAATCTCAAACCAAAAGAATTGGAGGCAAAGTTGAAGTGCAGCTTTCCTTACATGTGATTTCAGAATTGTTAGAGTACGGTGTGTAATGCCACTAATAGTGCTGCTCATTCCAGCCAATCTGAGGGACTAGGGTACAGAGGTCCAGTGCATCCTCCACAACAGAGCTCTCCTTGACAAAGTTTCCTACAAACCAGACTGAGTGTGTGACAAAAGTTTCACACTCCATCTTTTAGTTTTTTACTTTACCAATGAGGCAAGAAATAAAACACAAGCCTGACAATACCTACAATTCAGGCTAATATCATACGTTTAAATATATTTTACAAATTGTATGTATTTTAAAGGGTGTCATGATTTTTAAACACATGCTTTAATGGTTTCTTCAAACAGTAGAAAACTCTTGTGTAGATCATTCTTTATGGAATCTTTGAAGAAGTGGTTCTGTATCACCCCAAAAAGAAACCACTTTTACCAAAGAACCGATTTACAGAGAATGTAGTCATATACAAAGAATTGTGCACCCCTGTTCTAATACCACATTAGATGATTTTCTGATTGAAAATAAAAGTACAAATCTGTAGGAAACTTAAATATGATGTTTTTTATTAACAAATAGAAATAAACAAAGTGTGTGTACATTATAATAATATTCTATACTTTTTGAAAATTCAATAGAATGTAAGCTAAAACATTACATATTTAATGTGCAAGTACTTTTGCACAAATCCCATTTAACATTTAAGATCCACAGTTTTTAGTGTATTTCTGATCCATAAGAAAAACAATACATTTTCATAATCAATCTAAGAGGTGTTACAAAACTGTACAAAGTGTAAAAAGTGGTCAGCACACACAGACAGGTTGCAGCAGCTCTAGGATCTTATGATTTCTGACCTGTGCAGTCCTGGGCTGGTAAGTTCTCCATATATACAAATGTCTAAGCACCAGCTCTAAAGAAGTGAATTTCATATATATCCCCTTTAATAATGAACTGAGACAGTGGCATTTAGTAAAGCTTAATGCTGTTTAAGGTCTGATAATCAATGAATTCCTGTTGTAAAGTGTTGATGAAATGACCTTACTTTTATTTTCTTCTTCTCAGTACTTCCTCTTTAGGTTCAGTATCTGAACTGGGTTCTCTTGCAGTTTTACAGCTCTATTAATGTTGATGCTTTATGTGGAGCCACAGATGTTCTCCATTATCTATCCATGATTCAGACACAACAGCTGTTCTTGTCAGTAAACTCCATGTTTCACATCTGCTCCATCTTCTCTGACTGAAGTGTTCTCTGATTGAACCCTGACTTTCAGACTTTGGGCACTGCCTACAGTAGCAGTGTGTACAGACTGTGGTGTGTGGAGGTCTCTCCACTAGAGGGCGCTGTAGGCTGGGTGCTGGATCAGGTCAGGTGACTGAAGTTAAAGTGAAAGTGAAAGAGAGAGGAGGGAAAAGTACAGCGCAGCTGCTTTGTGTTGGATTTCATGTAAAGAAGGTTTTATTCTTCATCTTTATCAAGTCAGAAGAACAAGGTTGTGGAGCTGAGAACTTCTACAAGCTCCTGACAAGTAGCCGGACTCGGTACCCGGTCCCGTCCACATTCCCAGCCGGGGAATAGATCCAGCCCAGATAGCGGTCTGAACTACCGGGAGCGGTCAGATCTCCTCTGGCAGCATTGGACGCCCCCCATGCTGAGGTGAAGTCGGACGGCTCTCACTGAGGGAGTCGAGGGTCTTCCTGCGTTCAGCGCACGAAGCGGACAGGTAGTTTGAGACCACCCTGAACACAAGCAGCGGTTCGGGCCCGCAACGCAAGTACAGAGACCAACAGAACAAAAGGAGCCACCCCATAATATTAGTGTTTCTACCAGTGGAGCTCAGCTCCAGAGTCGTGCTGGTGGGACAGAGCTGTCTGTGGGCCACAACAGTGCTGTAAATGTGCTTCACTGCTTCACATGAACTGCTTCTTAAATAGATCAGCTAATAGAACTTCCAGTCCTGTTCTTCTAGTTCCTCCAGTTCTGATTAGCTCTGTGTTCACACTATTGAGTGGGTTCTTGTACAGGAATAGAGGACTGGATCTGTGAGGGGCTTCATAGCAGAGTTTTAATTCCCAAGTTAGAGTTAATCATTTCAGTACAGTGTTCTTTACTTAAAGGTGTAAACCGCCACCTTACTAACACTCTAATCAATATTAGAATTAGTGATCAGTACAAAGTGGGCGTGTGTGAAAACTCCAGTTTCCAGCTGTTCTTACAGTGAATCTGTTGTAAATGATCTGTTCTCAGAGAGCAGCATCTCCAGTGTCCAGCAGTGTGTGTTAGAAGAGGAACAGCTCCATGATGGAGCCTCTTACCTCCAGCAGTGGAGGAAGTGCCCCAGAGTGAGTATCCTCATATCAGCACTTCATCTGAAGAACCAGGAGAAGGAGAGAGTGTTTATGTCCCTCATGTTGAAGCTGAAGGAGTTTTAGTAAAGGAAGTCATTACTCCACACTTTACTCTCATCATGGATCATCATGAATCAACTGTTTTCAGGGTGAAGAGAGCAGCATCTCCAGCCCCCAGCGCTGTGTCTATGAAGAGGATACGGTCCATGGATCATCCTCTACACTTCAGCAGTGGAGGAGGAAGCTCTGAGTCTCGGTACATCACTGCACTCAGTAAACTACTGTTCTGAGAGTGAAGCTCTTCAAATGTGTTCCTGAGCTTTCTTAAAGATGTGGTGTGTGTTGGAGTTCAGTGTGTAAATGCTGGAGTTTTCACTGTGTTTAATGTTAACAGGACTGAAACACAGAGAGCAGTTTCTCCAGAGCCCAGCTGTGTGTCTATGAAGAGTGACCGGTCCATGGATCCTCCTCCTACTTTCAGCAGTGAAGCTGTGACCTCTAACCCAAAGTGAGTAGAACAACACACACACACACACACACACACACACACACACACACACACTCACTGCAGGTGATCTTCATGCTGTTCCTCTGCACTGATTTCCACACAGGAGCTCAGTGTGAGGTTCTGAGTTTCTCTGTATTTAATGATCAGTGTACACAGCTGGGTGTGATGGTGAGACAGGTTCTAGATTAGACTGACTGACCTGAACAATGTTCTAGATCACTAAACGAGCTCACAGAGAGTCGGTTCTACTCCCTAAATTACAATATCAGCTATAGGGTGGACAGTTACACACATATCTATATATAGAGACAGTAGGGGGACGTGTTTGAGAGAAGAGTGGGGGTGTTTTGATGGGTTCTACAGGGATGGGATGGGGTGGGAGGTGTTGGGTGATGTGAGGATGTTTAATGTTCATATAAACAGTTCAGTCGTTGTCTACAATCAGAATGAACTCTTATTCAGATTGGTGAAAATCTCTGCATGTAAACAGAGCTACTGAGAGTCAGAGCCAGTCATTAACTTAGATCATAAATGAGGCAGCTGTGCATGAAATTACACACCAGTGTTTCACATCCAAACCTTACAGTTTCTCATAGAAATAGGACAGTTAGTATAAGCAGGTGATATCAGTGATATAAGCAGGACAGTCAAAGTGGGCTTTGGGTCAATGGTATATGGGTTATAATGTAATGAACAGATGGGTGTTCAGTCAGGCTGCTGTGTGTTCAGTTAGATTTACAAATGGATGAAATTCTACAGAATTCCACTCAGATTTAGTTCTTTTCAGAGCTCTTACCAGACGAGTAATGACTCAAACAAACACATTCACAACTTTCAGACATTTTTATCCTGAATAAACCCAAGAAATGATAGATTTGCTACGTCTGAAAACTGAAGTCAGAGACAGAAAGCTCCGCTACCAAAACACACATGTATCTTTGTGAAGTCGTCTTTGTTTACATTAGTAGACGGTCGAGCTCTGTTTTCACCTTTAAGAAACATTTGGAAATGTGTGGGTTTAATTCAGCTTTTACTGAAGTTCAGTCTTTTAATTTGATCTGTTATTGTCTGTTATTCTTTATTTTATTAAAACTCTCAACTTTTATCTTCTGTCAATATCACTTGTGTTTGATTGTTGGTGGTGAGTGCAGATGTGAGCTGCTATATCAGCTGATTAATTCATGGAGATCACAGTGTGGGTTTTCTATTCGTCCACAGCGTCCAGAAGAAGAATATTCACAGAGAAAAACTGGAGCATATATTCAAGGTCAGTCCTAAACCAGTCACATGATGAGGGTCTCCCTGATTTCTTTCATTTCTCAGTTTAAAGCTGCTTTAAAGTTTTGATACTTTACTAATCATTATTCAGTCTCCTTCAGTTGCTGGTGTATTCTAACTGTAACAGTGTTCATATTAATACTTTAAGATGCTGTTCAGTAACATGATGTTTAAGTCCTTTTACACATTACAGAATCACAGCATCCAGAACTCCTCCACTCCTCAGATCAGTGTCTCTCTTCTGTTTAGCAGATTGTTCTGTGTTCAGATCATCTCTCTCTGTAATGGTGCAGCTTTAGTGATTCTCTGATGTTTGTTCTTAATCAGGAGCTGCAGCAGAAATTTATCTCTCTAGTGGAGAATGAGCTGAACACATTCAAGAAGCTCCTGAGTCCAGATTACCCAGCATGCTCTGAGAGAGAGGTGGAGGATGAGGATGATCAGAGAGGGGGGAGAGAGGGGGTGCTGAAGATCACACTGCAGATCCTGAGGAACATGAAGCAGACAGACCTCGCTAACACACTAGAGAGCAGTAAGAGTTCTGGGTCATGACCATGGTCCCCAACCTGAGTGCTAATGTATTCCTCAGTGAAGTCCCGCTTTTCAAAGGGAATAAAAATCAATACTTCATTGGATTTTGTAATTATAGGATAATGTATCACAGCATCAACTGTAGTCCTTAAACCTAACACTTACTGATTTTGTAGAAACACCATTAACAGCTCTAAGAGCTCTACAGCTGCTACAGAAACAACACACTACAATCTTTATTTTTAAATGATTTATTCACTGTATCACAGAGTTGTTCTACACAGGGGTCTTTAATGCAGGATCACAGCTGATCACATGTTTCTATTGTCTTCCTCTGGTATCAGAATTGGCCCCAGCTTGTCATCGAAAGCTCAAATCCAAACTGAGGGATAAATGTCAGAGAATTAATGAAGGAATCTCAGGCCTTGGAAACTCAGCACTTCTGAATGAGATCTACACAGAGCTCTACATCACAGAGGGAGGGGGTGGAGAGGTCAATCAGGAACATGAGGTGAAGCAGATTGAAGCTGCATCCAGAAAAAGGGCAGCACAGGAGACACCAATCAAATGCAGCGACGTCTTTAAACCATTACCAGAACAGAACCAGCCCATCAGAACCGTACTGACTAAAGGAGTTGCTGGAATTGGAAAAACAGTCTCTGTGCAGAAGTTCATTCTGGACTGGGCTGAAGGAGAAGTAAATCAGGACGTTCTCTTCATATTTCCACTTCCTTTTAGAGAACTGAACCTGATGAAGGAGAAGAAGCTCAGTCTGGTGAATCTTCTTCAGAGCTTCTTCCCAGAAACACAAGATTTAAAACCCAGACATTATAAGAGCTACAAGATCATGTTCATCTTTGATGGTCTGGATGAGTGTCGACTGCCTCTAGATTTCCAGAACAATGAGAACTTGGTGGATATAGAAGAAAAGACCTCAGTGGATGTTCTGCTGACGAACCTCATCAAGGGGAATCTGCTTCCCTCTGCTCTCCTCTGGATCACATCTCGTCCAGCAGCGGTCAGTCAGATCCCTCCTGAGTGTGTTGATCAGGTAACAGAAGTGCGGGGTTTCAGTGACCCTCAGAAACAGGAGTACTTCAGGAAGAGGATCAGTGATCAGGACCTGGCCAACAAAGTCTTCACACACATCAGGTCTTCAAGAAGCCTCTACATCATGTGCCACATACCGGTCTTCTGCTGGATTGCAGCCACTGTTCTAGAGAGAATGCTGAGTGAAGCTGAGAGTGGAGAAACCCCCAAAACCCTGACGCAGATGTTCACACACTTCCTGATCTTTCAGATCAAACACAAGAGCCAGAAGTACAGTGGAGGAAGTGACCTTGATCCTCAGCAGACTAGAGAAAGTATTCTGGCTCTGGGGAAACTGGCTTTCCAGCAGCTCGAGAAAGGAAACCTGATCTTCTATGAGGAAGACCTAAGAGAGAGTGGCATTGATATTAGAGAAGTGTCAGTGTACTCAGGAGTGTGCACCCAGATCTTCAGAGAGGAGCATGAGCTGCACCTGGGGAAGGTCTTCAGCTTTGTGCATCTGAGCGTTCAGGAGTTCCTTGCTGCTTTATATGCGTTTCTCAACAGAAAGGTTCCAAATCAGCAAACCAGTAAACTCTCCAATCGTGCCAGGAAGTCAAAGAAAGCTAACTTCCTCAACAGTGCAGTGGACGAAGCCTTACAGAGTGAGAGTGGACACCTGGACCTGTTCCTTTGTTTCCTTCTGGGTCTCTCACTGGAGTCTAATCAGACTCTCTTACGAGGCGTACTGACACCGACAGAGAGGAGCTCTCACAGCAACGAGGAAACAGTCAAATACATCAAGAAGAAGATTAAGAAGAACATCTCTCCAGAGAAATCCATCAATCTGTTCCACTGTTTGAATGAACTGAATGATCACTCTCTAGTGCAGGAAGTGCAGAAATACCTGAACAGAGGTGGTGACCGTCGTCTTCATCGGGCCAGGCTCTCTCCTGCTCAGTGGTCAGCTCTGGTGTTTGTGTTGCTGAACTCCGAAGAAGAGCTGAAGGAGTTTGACCTCAGTAAATATGAGCCATCAGAGGAGTGTCTTCTGAGGCTGCTGCCAGTAGTCAAAGCATCCAGAAGAGCTGTGTGAGTATTTTCCTTCAGGCGTTTCCACAGTTTTTAATGAACTGCTGATGATTAGAACCAGTTTACAGTGAATCACATTAGTATGAATTATCCTGTGTGAGAGAGTGTGTCTGTCTGTGTCTGTGTGTGTGTGTGTGTGTGTGTGTGTGTTATTTCTGTTTCCCACTTGAAAATTAAGATTCAGCCTAATGGGCTGATATATATGAGAAGATATACCAATTAACTTTGTTCAGATCAGTTTCAGTTACTGTCTCTTTAAGAGAGAAATGAATTAATGGTGATAATAAGTGAACAGAGAAGATTGGAAGTAGTGCTGCTGTTCTAGTCGTTCATTGGGTGTCTAGTTAAGGAGAGCCAATAATATGAATAATATTCAGGCATTTCATAACACCACTAAAATCTCTCCCAGAGCTGTTGGTGAGCTGCAGGTCCACGTTGGTCACAGTAAAATGGGTCAGCATGTGGAACTGGAGCTTTCTGCATGTTTTCTATCTCTATATAAAGAAACTCCAGGACTTTAGACGGACGCTGTATTTCAGTTTAATTCTGTTCTCTATTCTTTATCTGTCCATTCAAATCTTCCTCTTTCAGTTTATTGTAAAACCTGTTCATTCTTCATTTTTCAGACTGGCTTCATGTAATCTTGGAGTAAAGACGTGTGAAGCTCTGGGATCAGTTTTAAAGCTGGAAAACTCCTCCCTAAAAGAGCTGGACCTCAGTAACAATGACCTGCAGGATTCAGGAGTGGAGCTGCTCTCTGCTGGACTGAAGAGTTCACACTGTAAACTGCAGATTCTCAGGTCAGTGTTTCTGTCAGTTCATTCTGAAATGATAAATGTGAAGATGTGAGATGTGAATTAATTAGCTATGACCTGAATGAATGGGGCACCACCTGTAATTCTCGCCCAGGACTGTAGATTTTTGGTAACTGGTTGTTTCAGTTTAGACTCCACCTTAAATAAAACTTGCCTTGATTTGCAGTTCAGTTCTGAATTAAATTCAGTCTCAATTCAAGAGGCAGTTTTCTCGCTCCAGGGACTCAATCTCTTTGTATACACTCACACAAGAGCCAGTTATAATTAATAAAACATTATCATAGAAACATGTAATAATGAGAGAGATCATTTCAGGATCACAGTCTTGAAGGTAGGCATGAGTTTAGTGTATCAACACTCACCCCACAGGACGTTATTCCTGAGATAGTGGTTAGAATAGTAATGAGGTGAGTTGTTTGGAGAAGTGCATTGACTGTTGGATTTGATCACATGGACAGCTACTGCTATTGGCTAGAACTAGACTGGTCTGACTGATCGCTGTTAAACGAAGGTAACATGATCGGTGTGCAAGACTGAACAATCTGAATGTAACGTCCCTGCTCAAGTTAAACTCTAGTCACCAGTAGTTTGGGTCTGGAGCTTTGAAGAGAGACCCAAAGGTCGGCTCTAGACAGAAGGTCCAGTCGAGACAAGACTTCGAGGTGGAAGGAACGGATCCCTAAGGAATGCTGTTGCACCTCTGATCAGCCCAGTAGGGAAGCCATCCTGCGTGGTAGAGCAGCATTCACAGGCTCTGTTCAGGTGGAGCAACACGGCTGCTATGGATGCTTGAGTCTTCTTTAGGCAGGATGTGACAGTTTCATGTAGACTTGTTCAAAGGTTCGATTGGCTGGTGTTCGTTAGAAATCTGACAAAATCTAACGTGAAAACTAAACAAGACGAACAGAAGAAAAACTAGACAAACTACTTATACAAAATACTTATTTCACAAGTTTGAGGCTTTAAGTTGTAAATAACCGTTTTTTTTAGCTGAGGCTTCTTCTCTTCTTCTTCTTCTGGAGCTCCGTTCTTTAAGCCAACTGGAACTTTAACTCCGGCCTTGACCTTTCTGTCTCTCTGTTCCTTTTCTTTTCCCACCGTCTGACACACAGGTTTCTACCCTCATCTCAGCATGTCTCGCTGACGTATTTAAACTAGCTGAGGTTATTCTTGAGGAAATAGTGAAGCACTTCTGTAACTCGTGCTGGAGAAGAGCGTCTGCTAAATGCCTTAAATGTAAATGTAAATGTCACCACCACAAAGACTGTGACCTTCTACATGAACCAGAAACCCTGGCTGAATGCAGAGGTGCGTTCTCTACTGAAAGAAGGATGCTGCCTTCAGGTCCGGCGACACACATGAACTGAGGAGGGCTAGAGGAGAGCTGACTGCAGGTGTTAAGAGGGCCAAAGCTGCATATGCTCAGAAAATCCAGGGACATTCCTGCCCCCCTCAGGCAGGAGGCTGCAGAGCATTAGGTGTTAAATGAACAGACTGAGAAACAGCTTCATTCCAGAAGCTGTAAGACTCCTAAACTCCTCCTAGCCAAACACACTGCACTGACACTTTGAGGACACTGAGACACTTTACCCACACTAGACACTTTATTATGTTTCCACTACTTATTCATTCATGCTGCTACATTCCTTTCACAGTGTGATCAGACTGCTGCTACTTTTTCAAATGTCTTTGCTTTCTCACTTTCCTAATTATATCTACCATTCTTATATTCTAGATTTTCTTTTATTATTGTGTGTGTGTGTGTGTGAATCCTACACTGACATAAAGATTGTTACTCTTGAAAATAAGTAAAGTAAATAATCGTACTGTGAACTAATAAGATTTCATAAATAAGTAATAATACAAAACCATTAAGAGTAATAAATCATCATAAACGAATACGAGAACACATGAATAAGAGTAATACACTGATTATTCTGGTGGAACCACTAGAAAAGAACTAAGAAAAAGAATCTATGATGAGAAATAAAGCAGCTAGTTAAATAAAGAGGTTATTTTACTTCCTCTTCAGCTAGAACTGGTAAATGCTAAACTCTATTAACTCGTGGGTTTGAGGCACGAACATACATCAGTAACATGTAGAGGATACAGAGACAATCACCCACCAATTAGGGTGCTCTGGAATGGGCACTCTTCTGCCCTCCAAAGAAGGGGGTCTAAGTTAAGTTTTCTCTTTTTATAACAGTTTTATTGACGAGCTAGGATCCAGTGCCCTCTGATGGATCGGGGAGGTCGTCTAGTTTAACGACCTGAAATGTTTGATGCATGTGATCCAGTACTCTCCTACATTAGCTTTAGGCTAACACATCATTTACTGTTAGACACTCCTTATTTTTACTGTCAGAAATGTATCACTTTCTCTTTAAGTGTGTTCTCAAATAAAATCTGTTTATTCTTCATTTTTCAGACTGGCTTCATGTAATCTTGGAGTAAAGACGTGTGAAGCTCTGGGATCAGTTTTAAAGCTGGAAAACTCCTCCCTGAAAGAGCTGGACCTCAGTAACAATGACCTGCAGGATTCAGGAGTGGAGCTGCTCTCTGCTGGACTGAAGAGTTCACACTGTAAACTGCAGATTCTCAGGTCAGTGTTTCTGTCAGTTCATTCTGAAATGATAAATGTGAAGATGTGAGATTCAGAGCTTTACTAAGATGTTTTTATATCAATATACAAGATGAAGTTTCTAGTGAAGGTCAGGTCATTAGTTAAAGCTAATATCCAAGTAAAAACTCACAGGTTTGTAACAGCTTTGTGGGAGCTGGTGTCTACAGACCTGCTTCTGTGTCTTTTCATGCTGTAGATGATTTAGCTGAGCTTTTATTTCCATACATTGACTCAGAAATGTTGATTGTAGGTGATTTTAATCTGAACTGGTTAACTAATGCAGCCGATCACCTGAGGGAAGTGTGTGGTAACCTCTCTCTTAATCAGCTGGAACCAGAACCAACAAGACCAAACTTGTGTGATCCCACCAAGTCAGCCTTAATAGATCTAATGTTATCCAACAGATCTAATTCCTTGAGATAATTCCTTGCTGCTTGTGTCTGTAGTTTGCTCATTAAGGGGTGTTTGGAGATTTGATCTGTTCTAGTGCTGTTCAGATTTGATGTTTCTGTTATAGGTGCAGTAATATGCAATAAGCCAAGTATCCAGTGAGAAGTCATGTTAGGGTTCAGGTCATTAAAATAAATATTCCACAGGTCTCCTTATGTGGTAGTGTCACAGCATCCATTTTCGTAGACACATCACCTCACCCGGGACTTGACCCCTCCTCCTCGTGTGAAAAAGCCCTGTTGCAGCCTTTCTTTGACATGTCTGTACGTGGTGGCTCTTGATGACACCAGCCTGAGTCCAAATTTGTGAATCAGCTTTTCTTCACAATCCTCTCAAGGCTGTGATCGTCCCTGTTTCTCATGCACCTTCTCCCACCTCATTTTACCTTCCAGACAACTTTCCATTAATAAGCTCTGATACAGCACTCTGAGAACAGCCAGCCTTTCAGCAGTGCTCTTCTGTGGCTTATCCTCCTTATGGAGGGTGATGATGATTGTCAGGCCAGCAGTCTTCCTCATGAATATGGGCTTGTCCTGGACTAGAGCGAGAGATACTCTGTGTTTATAGTGTTTGAATAGTAATTTACTCCAAATAAAATATTCTAATAATGTGAGATACTGGATTTCTGATTCTGATCAAATCAAAAGAGATCAGAATGAGGGATAACAGAGTTTAAAGGGAGGGGGGTGGTGGAGGGTTGCAAACATGGACTTATGAGCAAGCTGAAAATAGTTGTTCACAGTAAAATGGGTCAGCATGTGGAACTGGAGCTTTCTGCATGTTTTCTATCTCTATATAAAGAAACTCCAGGACTTTAGACGGACGCTGTATTTCAGTTTAATTCTGTTCTCTATTCTTTATCTGCCCATTCAAATCTTCCTCTTTCAGTTTATTGTAAAATCTGTTTATTCTTCATTTTTCAGACTGGCTTCATGTAATCTTGGAGTAAAGACGTGTGAAGCTCTGGGATCAGTTTTAAAGCTGGAAAACTCCTCCCTGAAAGAGCTGGACCTCAGTAACAATGACCTGCAGGATTCAGGAGTGGAGCTGCTCTCTGCTGGACTGAAGAGTTCACACTGTAAACTGCAGATTCTCAGGTCAGTGTTTCTGTCACTTCATTCTGAAATGATAAATGTGAAGATGTGAGATGTGAAATAATTAGCTATGACCTGAATGAATGGGGCACCACCTGTAATTCTCGCCAAGGACTGTAGATTTTTGGTAACTGGTTGGTTCAGTTTAGACTCCACCATAAATAAAACTTACTTTGATTTGCAGTTCAGTTCTGAATTAAATTCAGTCTCAATTCAAGAGGCAGTTTTCTCGCTCCAGGGACTCAATCTCTTTGTATACACTCACACAAGAGCCAGTTATAATTAATAAAACATTATCATAGAAACATGTAATAATGAGAGAGATCATTTCAGGATCACAGTCTTGAAGGTAGGCATGAGTTTAGTGTATCAACACTCACCCCACAGGACGTTATTCCTGAGATAGTGGTTAGAATAGTAATGAGGTGAGTTGTTTGGAGAAGTGCACTGACTGTTGGATTTGATCACATGGACAGCTACTGCTATTGGCTAGAACTAGACTGGTCTGACTGATCGCTGTTAAACGAAGGTAACATGATCGGTGTGCAAGACTGAACAATCTGAATGTAACGTCCCTGCTCAAGTTAAACTCTAGTCACCAGTAGTTTGGGTCTGGAGCTTTGAAGAGAGACCCAAAGGTCGGCTCTAGACAGAAGGTCCAGTCGAGACTAGGCTTCGAGGTGGAAGGAACGGATCCCTGAGGAATGCTGTTGCACCTCTGATCAGCCCAGTAGGGAAGCCATCCTGCGTGGTAGAGCAGCATTCACAGGCTCTGTTCAGGTGGAGCAACACGGCTGCTATGGATGCTTGAGTCTTCTTTAGGCAGGATGTGACAGTTTCATGTAGACTTGCTAAAAGGTTTGATTGGCTGGTGTTCGTTAGAAATCTGACAAAATCTAACGTGAAAACTAAACAAGACGAAGAAAAACTAGACAAACTACTTATACAAAATACTTATTTCACAAGTTTGAGGCTTTAAGTTGTAAACAACCGTCCCACCGTCTCACACACAGGTTTCTACCCTCATCTCAGCATGTCTCGCTGACGTATTTACACTAGCTGAGGTTATTCTTGAGGAAATAGTGAAGCACTTTTGTAACTCGTGCTGGAGAAGAGCGTCTGCTAAATGCCTTAAATGTAAATGTAAATGTCACCACCACAAAGACTGTGACCTTCTACATGAACCAGAAACCCTGGCTGAATGCAGAGGTGCGTTCTCTACTGAAAGAAGGATGCTGCCTTCAGGTCCGGCGACACACATGATCTGAGGAGGGCTAGAGGAGAGCTGACTGCAGGTGTTAAGAGGGCCAAAGCTGCATATGCTCAGAAAATCCAGGGACATTCCTGCCCCCCTCAGGCAGGAGGCTGCAGAGCATTAGGTGTTAAATGAACAGACTGAGAAACAGCTTCATTCCAGAAGCTGTAAGACTCCTAAACTCCTCCTAGCCAAACACACTGCACTGACACTTTGAGGACACTGAGACACTTTACCCACACTAGACACTTTATTATGTTTCCACTACTTATTCATTCATGCTGCTACATTCCTTTCACAGTGTGATCAGACTGCTGCTACTTTTTCAAATGTCTTTGCTTTCTCACTTTCCTAATTATATCTACCCTTCTTATATTCTAGATTTTCTTTTATTATTGTGTGTGTGTGTGTGAATCCTACACTGACATAAAGATTGTTACTCTTGAAAATAAGTAAAGTAAATAATCGTACTGTGAACTAATAAGATTTAATAAACAAGTAATAATACAAAACCATTAAGAGTAATAAATCATCATAATCATCATAAATCATCATAAATCGCCTCGTCACTGTGCCGGGACATTATTGTGCACTGAGTGTACTAATAGAACAGTCCCGCTGTTTCTCAATCGGACACTTTTTCTGTTCATCAGTATGTACTGCCACACAGCTCTGTCATCTGCACTGCCACTTTAAACTCTATACTGTAATGATACCCCAGGATGCCTTACATCACTACATTATATTAATGTAGTTACTGTTACTGCACTGTTACATTACACATAATTCATTCTGTATATTACATTATATTAATGTAATTATTACTGCACTACAATCACTTTTACACTTTTACGCTTTTATTTTGCCTCTATCATGCTGCTCTCTTGTTTGATTTTGCTGCTGTAAAAACTGACTTTCCCTGTGGGATAAATAAAGTGATCTATCTATCTATCTATCTATCTATAAACGAATACGAGAACACATGAATAAGAGTAATACACTGATTATTCTGGTGGAACCACTAGAAAAGAACTAAGAAAAAGAATCTATGATGAGAAATAAAGCAGCTAGTTAAATAAAGAGGTTATTTTACTTCCTCTTCAGCTAGAACTGGTAAATGCTAAACTCTATTAACTCGTGGGTTTGAGGCACGAACATACATCAGTAACATGTAGAGGATACAGAGACAATCACCCACCAATTAGGGTGCTCTGGAATGGGCACTCTTCTGCCCTCCAAAGAAGGGGGTCTAAGTTAAGTTTTCCCTTTTTATTACAGTTTTATTGACGAGCTAGGATCCAGTGCCCTCTGATGGATCGGGGAGGTCGTCTAGTTTAACGACCTGAAATGTTTGATGCGTGTGATCCAGTACTCTCCTACATTAGCTTTAGACTAACACATTATTTACTGTTAGACACTCCTTATTTTTACTGTCAGAAATGTATCACTTTCTCTTTAAGTGTATTCTCAAATAAAATCTGTTTATTCTTCATTTTTCAGACTGGCTTCATGTAATCTTGGAGTAAAGACGTGTGAAGCTCTGGGATCAGTTTTAAAGCTGGAAAACTCCTCCCTGAAAGAGCTGGACCTCAGTAACAATGACCTGCAGGATTCAGGAGTGGAGCTGCTCTCTGCTGGACTGAAGAGTTCACACTGTAAACTGCAGATTCTCAGGTCAGTGTTTCTGTCAGTTCATTCTGAAATGATAAATGTGAAGATGTGAGATTCAGAGCTTTACTAAGATGTTTTTATATCAATATACAAGATGAAGTTTCTAGTGAAGGTCAGAGTTCAGTAACCGAACAAAGACCAACTCTCTAACGTCTGCAGTCGTCTTTAGATTGTCTAGAAAGATTTCTGATGAGGTCTTTCTTCCTCATAAACACATTAATCAGAACCTATGGACTCTACTGAACATTCAGTGTGTAGTGATATGTATGATTACTCACTCTGACCTCACAACACATTCTGAAATTAAAACTGGTTTTATAGTGTTTAATGAACCCAGTCTGACCTAACAGCTCATCTGTGATCCAATCAGAGGCTTTTTCTTAGTCTCCTTTAACTCATTATAATCTGCTCCTGTTATAAGTGCAGTAATATGCTATAAGACAAGTATCATAACAAGAAGCAGTTCTACATGCCATATGATCTGGAAACACGTCTTTATAGAGGAACATCATAATCCCTTTATAATGTTGTTATCATGGCAGTTATTGGTAATAAACTGACTGACTTTATTAAATATTAATTAAGTCAATATTTTAACATGAGAATTGGTGAAGGTTTTTATATTAAGACTACTTAATTACAGTGTGGCTAGCATACTGTACAATGTGTATCACTGATCACAGTACACTATATGTTGAAGTAAATGCAGGCTAATGATGCATTCAGCTATTTTAAGTTGCACCCATTGCTGACACTGATGTGCAAATGCACACAGCCTGTCTAGTCCCTGTAGAGAAGTATTTCCTATAGACTCTCTGAAGCAGATCAACATAAATCTTTGGCACCATGCCTAATGCCAAGTGTCCTCAGGAATGATGGAGACAGTGAATGAGCAGGTGTCCCAATACTTTTGTCCATATAGTGAATGTAAAATAGCACAGGATGGTTTTCTACCAGAAGTGAGGAGTCAAACAGTGATGTTTGTGTTTTAGCAACAATTTTTATGACTCAGCTGCAGGAGTGTATTTCTGCATGTGCTTCTAGAGGCAAATAGACTGAAAACTGAATTTACTGTTTTTACTGCTTAATAATGTAGTAATTATCAGCCATATAATCACCAGCAACTGTATTTAAACTGAGTAATAATAATAATAATAATAATAATAATAATGTAGTAATTATCAGCCATATAATCACCAGCAACTGTATTTAAACTGTGTAATAATAATAATAATAATAATAATAATGTAGTAATTATCAGCCAGATAATCACCAGCAACTGTATTTAAACTGTGTAATAATAATAATAATAATAATAATAACAATAATAATAATAATATTAATAATAATGTAGTAATTATCAGCCAGATAATCACCAGCAACTGTATTTAAACTGTGTAATAATAATAATAATAATAATAATAACAATAATAATAATAATAATAATAATAATGTAGTAATTATCAGCCAGATAATCACCAGCAACTGTATTTAAACTGTGTAATAATAATAATAATAATAATAATGTAGTAATTATCAGCCAGATAATCACCAGCAACTGTATTTAAACTGTGTAATAATAATAATAATAAAAATAATGTAGTAATTATCAGCCAGATAATCACCAGCAACTGTATTTAAACTGTGTAATAATAATAATAATAATAATAATAATAATAATAATAATGTAGTAATTATCAGCCATATAATCACCAGCAACTGTATTTAAACTGAGTAATAATAATAATAATAATAATAATAATAATAATAATAATAATGTGGTAATTATCAGCCAGATAATCACCAGCAACTGTATTTAAACTGTGTAATAATAATAATAATAATAATAATAATAATAATAATAATGTAGTAATTATCAGCCAGATAATCACCAGCAACTGTATTTAAACTGTGTAATAAAAAGACTAATAATAATAATAATAATAATAATAATAATAATAATGTAGTAATTATCAGCCAGATAATCACCAGCAACTGTATTTAAACTGTAATAATAATAATAAAAATAATAATAATAATAATAATAATAATGTGTTTTTCAGTGTCATTATAATTAGTCTTTATACTGAAGAGTGCTGTTGATTTTTAAGGAGATTCTTGGTTCAGAAACTGTCTATTTGATACCAAAGTGTATCTCTCTCTCTCTCTCTCTCTCTCTCTTTCTCTCTCTGTCTCTCTCTCTCTCTCTCTCTCTCTCTCTCTCTCTCTGTCTCTCTCTCTCTCTCTCTGTATCTCTCTCTCTCTCTCTCTCTCTCTCTGTCTCTCTCTCTCTCTCTCTCTGCAGAGTGTCTGGTTGTATGGTCACAGAGAAAGGCTGTTCTTCTCTGGCTACAGCTCTGAGTTCAAACCCCTCCCACCTGAAAGAACTGGATCTGACCTACAACCACCCAGGAGAGTCAGGAGTGAAGCTGCTGTCTGCCAGACTGGAGGATCCACACTGCACACTCACCACACTCAGGTATCAACAGCTGTTCAGTGGTGTGTGTGTGTGTGAGTGTGAGTGTGTGAGTGTGTGAGTGTGTGTGTGGGTGTGTGTGAGTGTGTGTTTTATTGTATCTATGATCACAATGAACACAAACTGCTCTCTGAATAAGCTCTAATTCTCACACTTTCTGAAAAACACACAGTGCATCCAATAAGAATGAAACCCTCTACATCTTTTCTACAGCAATAAAAACATGGTAGCTTACAGAAAGCACTGATGGATTCTACACACTGATCTGATTGAATGCGTGCAGAATAAAGAGGCATGCACTTTGGAGGCAGATTTACACGAGTAAACACATTCAGTCTATTTACATTCTGCTAGGGGGTCTGTGAGTAGAACTGGATTAGAAATATGTTGATCTGATCAATATTATTGAGGATTATATAGACTTAAAACCATATCAGCATGCTTCAGCCATATCAGCCATATCAACCATATTAAAACCATATCAGCATGCTTCAGCCATATCAGCCATATCAACCATATTAAAACCATATCAGCATGCTTGAGCCATATCAGCCATATCAACCATATTAAAACCATATCAGCATGCTTCAGCCATATCAGCCATATCAACCATATTAAAACCATATCAGCATGCTTCAGCCATATCAGCCATATCAACCATATTAAAACCATATCAGCATGCTTCAGCCATATCAGCCATATCAACCATATTAAAACCATATCAGCATGCCGCATCTCAGCATGCCTCGCCGACGTCTCTTCTTGGATGGCGGCTCACCACCTCAAACTCAACCCCAGCAAGACGGAGCTGCTGTACATTCCGAGAACTGCTGGACCAAAAAATGATCTTGCCATCGCCTTTGAGAACTCACTGGTCACTCCTTCTACAGAAGCTGGAAGCCTTGGTGTAGTCATGGATGATCAGTTATCGTTCTCAAGTCATGTTACAAACGTAATTCGGTCCTGCAGATTTCTCCTGTACAACATCCGGAGAATTCCACCCTTCCTCTCTAGAGAGGCCACCCAGGTGCTTGTTCAGTCTCTCGTCATGTCCAGACTTGATTACTGCAGCTCTCTCCTGGCTGGTCTCCCTCTGCACACCATCAGGCCCCTGCAACTCATCCAGAATGCAGCGGCACGGGTCGTCTTCAATGTCCCTAAATTCAGCCATGTCACTCCACTGCTGCGTTCTCTCCACTGGCTTCCTGTAGCTGCTGCCCGCATCAGATTCAGAACCCTGACGCTGGCCTACAAAGCCAAGAACGGACCAGCCCCTCCATACTTGATGGCAATGGTCAAAAGCTGATCCGCACCAAGAGCCCTTTGAGCTACAAGTACGGCTCGGCTCGACCCCGCCATCCTCAAAATCCGCAGAAGACAAGCGTCCAGGCTTTTTTCTGTCCTGACCAAAAGTGGTGGAACGAGCTTCCCTGGGTGTCCGAACGGCTGAGTCGCTCGCTGTCTTCAAACGCAGACTGAAGACCCACCTCTTCCGAGAGTACTTGGGCGAATAGAGTACTATGGTCACCTTATTGTCTTGTGTTTAGTAATGTCTAAAGCTTAGAGGTATCTTTTGAATTATTAGTCTATTCTAACTAGCTAAGGTTTTCTTGGGTAAATAGCAAAGCACTTTGTAAGTCGCTCTGCATAAGGAGCGTCTGCTAAATGCCGTAAATGTAAATGTAAATATGAAACCTCTCAGTACTAATGAAGGACTGCTACAGTTCTAAGAGTAGACACTCTTAGATTTAATGTTAGCAATAAAAACAGAACATAAAACCAAGCTCTGATCTGAAAGACGTGGTAAAGGCGTGATATCACAGCTTTTAAAAACATTAAGGTGCTTAACCCAATTAAACCAGTCCAATCTGGATAGAGACACAAAACCGTCTCTCACCCTGACCCAAGTCTACTGCCTAAGGGTCTGATTCAGGACCCTCCACACATCACACAAGCTGTACGCTTTCATGGACTCTGGAAGAATACGCTGTGATGCAGCATGAGGTTCAGTATGGTTTCTATCTAGCACATCGTCCTCAGTGCAGTAAAATCCCCCAAAACAAAAAGTCCTCAGAACAAACACTCTGCAGAGCAGTATTAACAGTATTCAGAAAAGATCCCAAATAGCTAAAAAATCTCCCCGTCCCATTCTTTTCTCCAGACAGCCTCATTAACAGGATCACTGTGTGTTTCTTAAACAAACTAGAGAGAGAGAGAGAGAGAGAGAGAGAGAGAGAGAGTGAGAGAGAGAGGTAAATAAACAGAGAGTGACAGAGAGAGAGAGAGAGGTAAATGAACAGAGAGAGAGAGAGAGAGTGAGAGAGAGAGGTAAATAAACAGAGAGTGAGAGAGAGAGAGAGAGAGAGAGAGAGAGAGAGAGAGGTAAATGAACAGAGAGAGAGAGAGGTAAATAAACAGAGAGACAGAGAGAGAGAGAGACAGAGAGAGAGAGAGAGAGAGGTAAATGAACAGAGAGACAGACAGAGAGAGAGAGAGAGGTAAATGAACAGAGAGAGAGAGAGACAGAGAGAGACAGAGAGAGAGAGAGAGGTAAATGAACAGAGAGAGAGAGAGACAGAGAGAGACAGAGAGAGAGAGAGAGGTAAATGA
>NC_132878.1:98152539-98232613 GCF_030463535.1 Salminus brasiliensis | reverse complement strand
TGAGGTAAAGGAACAGAGAGAGAGAGATAGAGAGAGGTAAATTAACAGAGAGAGAGAGAGAGAGGTAAATGAATAGAGAGAGAGAGAGAGGTAAAGGAACAGAGAGAGAGAGAGAGAGAGAGAGAGAGAGGTAAATGAACAGAGAGAGAGAGAGAGGTAAATGAACAGAGAGAGAGAGAGAGAGAAAGGTAAATGAACAGAGAGAGAGAGAGATAGAGAGAGGTAAATGAACAGAGACAGAGAGAGAGAGAGAGGTAAATGAACAAAGAGAGAGAGAGAGAGAGGTAAATGAACAGAGAGAGAGAGAGAGAGAGAGAGGTAAATGAACAAAGAGAGAGAGAGAGAGAGGTAAATGAACAGAGAGAGAGAGAGAGAGAGGTAAATGAACAGAGAGAGAGAGAGAGGTAAATGAACAGAGAGAGAGAGAGGTAAATGAACAGAGAGAGAGAGAGAGAGAGAGAGGTAAATGAACAGAGAGAGAGAGAGAGAGGTAAATGAACAGAGAGAGAGAGAGAGGTAAATGAACAGAGAGAGAGAGAGAGAGAGAGAGGTAAATGAACAGAGAGAGAGAGAGAAAGAGGTAAATGAACAGAGAGAGAGAGAGAGAGAGGTAAATGAACAGAGAGAGAGAGAGAGTGAGAGAGAGAGAGAGGTAAATGAACAGAGAGAGAGAGAGAGAGAGAGAGGTAAATGAACAGAGAGAGAGAGAGTGAGAGAGAGAGAGAGGTAAATGAACAGAGTGAGAGAGAGAGAGAGAGAGAGGTAAATGAACAGAGAGAGAGAGAGGTAAATGAACAGAGAGAGAGAGAGGTAAATGAACAGAGAGAGAGAGAGAGTGAGAGAGAGAGAGAGGTAAATGAACAGAGAGAGAGAGAGAGAGAGAGAGAGGTAAATGAACAGAGAGAGAGAGAGAGAGAGAGAGAGAGAGAGAGAGAGGTAAATGAACAGAGAGAGAGAGAGGTAAATGAACAGAGAGAGAGAGAGGTAAATGAACAGAGAGAGAGAGAGAGTGAGAGAGAGAGAGAGGTAAATGAACAGAGAGAGAGTGAGAGAGAGAGAGAGAGAGAGAGGTAAATGAACAGAGAGAGAGAGAGAGAGAGAGAGAGGTAAATGAACAGAGAGAGAGAGAGAGAGAGAGGTAAATGATGTCTCTCCTCCGTGCATCGGGTATGACAACACGTTCACCCCGAAACACTATTCCATCTTGATGGCTCAGTTCTTCCTGAAATGAGAAGTATGGCCTAATTTCGTTGGGTGCCTGTGTCTTGTCCTTTGGCCATCCTTTTTGTATGGTTTCGATGAGAGTCTGCAGCGCTAAATCGTCTGTTGTTGCAGACCGGATTGAACTGAGGCTGTCTGCTGAGATGGGTACATGCTGTAACATATTAACAGTCTCTATTTCAGCCTCAACGGAGCCATAGGGCGAACTCTCTGGAAGATATGCTCGACTTAAGGTGTCTGCTAACACCATATCTTTGCCTGGTAGGTACACAACGTCGACATCATATTTCTGAATACGCATCATCATTCTTTGCAGTCTTTTGGGTACACTCAATAGTGGTTTCCTTACTATGTTCTCTAAAGGTTTGTGGTCACTCTGTACAGTTACTCTGCGTCCATAAGTGTACTGATGGAATTTTTCTAAACTGAAAACCATCGCTAAGAATTCTTTCTCTATTTGGGCATAGCCCCTTTCTGTCTGTGTGAGTGCTCTGCTTGCGAATGCAATGGGCTTACCACTCTGGACCAGTGCTGCACCCAAACCCGTATCTGAGGCATCACACTGCATAGTCAGTTCTTCATCCGGAGAGTAGTACTTCAGCACCGATGTGTTTGTAATAGTCTGTTTCAGTTTGAGGAATGCCTGGTCGAGTTGGTCTGTCCACTTCCATTCACAGTCTTTGTGTGTCAGTTGCCGGAATGGTTGACAGTGGTCAAAGAGAGATGTGGACAAAATTTGGCCAGATAATTTACCATTCCCAACAGCCTCTGAACTGCTTTCACATTGTTTGGTTTTGGCATTTGTTCAATAGCACGCACCTTTTCTGGATCTATCCTCAGACCATCAGCTGTCAGGAGATGTCCTATGTATGTAGCCTCCTTTTGTCTCAGCTTGAGCTTGTCTGCATTCAGTCTGATGTTCTTTTGTCTGCATCTAGTCAGAAACAGTCTCAACTTTTCATCATGATCTTTCTGCGCCATGTCTTGTGTCTCACCTTGCCCTGTAATCAGGACATCGTCTGCAATGATGTACAGACCCGGCAGATCCTCCAGCGCCTGTGTGAGCTTACGCTGAAAGACCTCTGGTGCTGGACTGACTCCCATGGGAAGCCTCAGCCATTGATACCGTCCAAAAGGCGTAGCAAAGGTAGTCAGGTAGCTTGACTCTTCATCTAATTTGACATGCCAGAACCCGCTTTTGACATCGCACACTGTAAACAGTTTAGCTTTAGACAGATCAGGGAGAATGTCCTCAATTGTCTGTAATGGGAAGTGACTGCGCTTCAGGGCCTTATTCAAGGGTCTTGGATCAATACATACCCTTAACTCCCCAGTCTGTTTTTTGACAACAACCATTCCATTAATCCAGTCTGTGCTGCATTCTACTGGTGCGATGATTCCTCTGCGCTGTAGGTCCTGCAGTTCGGCCTTCAGTGGTTTCATCATGGCTACCGGCACCCGCCTCTTCGGCAGCTGTACTGGTTTTACTGTGTCATCTATTTCCAGACTATACTCTCCTTCTAGGCAGCCATCACCCATGAACACATCCGCATACTCTGCTTTTATCTGGTCTATTGTCCACTGGTCCCTTTTTTGCTGTGTCTCCGGTACTGCTGTGACTATGCTGTCAATTGCCATAATATTCTCATAGTGCACTTTTATCAACTGCATGCCCTCACTAGCTCTTTTCCCGAGTAGGGGCACCGTACCACATTCATCCACAACCTGGAACTCCAACTGGTACAGTTTCTGATTTCTAGGGTTTCTCAGTTTTAGTTTACATCTCCCCAGTGGTTTAAGTTTGCTTTTGTTGTACATTACTAGTACACTCTTTGTGTTTTCAATCTTTGTGTTGGGATCAAGCAGATTGATTGGAATAATATTACACGTAGCACCACAGTCTATTTGGAATTTTACCATCCTTTTTCCAACCAGCATTCCAGCAAAAAGCTGTGGGTTGTGGCGTTTATCAGAGCCTACTGAACTCACAGTCTCTGTCTCTGATGCAGTAACACAGAGAATGTCCTCAAACTCATCACTATTGCATTCTGCTACATTGTGCACCTGTTTCATCCTCTTTTCTTTCCCTTTCAGCAGCTGATTGGCTTTACATTTAGCTGCAAAGTGGTTGTCTTTACCACACTTTTTGCACTTCTTACCGTATGCTGGGCATTTCTGTTTGCTTTTCTCATGCAATTTGCCACAAAACTTGCAGTCCACTGACTCCACCGCCTGTTTGTGGAGCACTGGTCTTTGCACTGCGTGTACCTCCTCCACTGTGGGTCCGGAGATGGCTTTAGCGTTCTCCCGGACAGTTCAGCACAGTTGAACGCAAGTGTCGAGCGCCAGGTTCTTCTCGCGGAGTAGACGTTCCCGCATGCCGTTGCTCCCACAAACGATGCGATCCCGAATGAGTGAGTCCCACAGCGGGCCGAAGTTACATGTTTTCACCAACAGTTTCAGCTCTGTGACACAGCAGTCTATGTTTTCACTCGAGCCTTGGTTTCTGGAGAAAAACGGGTAACGTTCCACAGTTTCGTTGACACTGGGATTGCAGTGAGCATCAAACGAAGCGACAATGTCCCTTATTGTCCACGTCTCCTTTGCTGCCTCACCCATCAGTGTGTCCAGCAACTCTCCTCCGCTCTCGCAGACGAGATACCTGAACAGTTTCACTGTGGTCTTTTCGTCGTCGTCGTCCACGGTTAGATCCACATAAAGCATAAACTCCTCTCTCCAGCTCTTTCATGACCTTGAAAGGTTGCCTGAGTCTACGCACAGCGGTCGTGGAGGTTGCAATCTGTCCATGTCGGGTGTTGGTATGCTAATCTGGCTGGCCTTATGCTAATGTCCGCTCAGCCTCGCAGGCATGTTTTCCACAGTGCGCGTAGCTAAACGCCTTCAAAACTGCCCTTTCGTCGCTACAGTGGTCAAGTCCGTGACCGCTGCCACCATGTTATGTTCTGCTCAAATATACGGATGACAACTACAGAGCATCTTTAGAACGACCCAACTGGGTTACACTTTATTAGATAAATCCAGCACGCTCGTCTTTACAGTGCGTCACACTCCAAAGCATCCATGTGACAACAATTACTATTGTTACAGAAGCGGCGAGGATCAGACACATGTTTGTTGTTTGTTGTTTGTTGTTTCTTCTTCTTTTTAAAATAGATCAGGACTCACGTGAACTCTTTTCCTCTTATTCGTGGTTTTGGTCTTTTTCAGATTCTAATTCACTGGATTAAGAGAGCAGCTGCTAAAATGCCATTACAAATCAAACAGGTATTTGAAGCTGCAGAGCTGAGCTGGAGTGGTTATGACCTCACTGTGTGTGTGTGTGTGTGTGTGTGTGTGTGTAGGAGAGAGACTGCGTACAGTAGCAGTGTGTACACACTGTGGTGTTTAAAGGTCTCTCCACTAGAGGGCGGTGTAGGCTGGGTGCAGGATCTGTTGGATGCATTCTAGCACAGAGTGGAGGTGAGGACCACAGTCAGAGGGGTCTACAGAGTTAAGGTGTTCACTGTGGTTAATGAGGGCTAAACCTGACTGGGTGTTGAATGTTGTGTTGAGGTGTTCACTCACTCTGCTGCTCAGAGAAGTTCAGCTGATGCAGAGAGTGTTTAGATGTCCGGCTGTACAGAGATCTCTCCATAGAGAGACTCCAATCTGGACTAACATGGATCTTCTGAAGAGACCCGATGAGGCTCTTCTGAGCACTTCAGAGAGTCCACTGTCCAGAATGTGGATCAAACTAATATCAACTAATTCAGTCATTCATTTGTGGATGAGTGTGTGTGTGTGTGTGTGTGTGTGTGTGTGTGTGTGTGAGAGAGAGAGAGAGAGAGAGAGAGAGAGAGAGAGTTTATTCAGGCATAAATAGAGTCATGGTGTAAAGTACTGTTATGTGTAACAGAGTCTATATGGTCATACATGTGTAGAAGTGGAAATGCTGGTTTTAGTAATGGCCACTAGATGGAGACTGTGTGCTCTCTCTAGTTTTGTGTCAGTATGACTGAAACACCTGAAAACATTCAGTAAGTGAAAGTAACGACAGAACCTGAACCCAGACTGACCTGTTTCAGCAACACTGGTCAGGGAACAACACCCACTGTAATCTGATCACACACACACACACACACACACACACACACCTCAGAAATACTTTCAGTTGGTGAAGAGACACTGCATTTCAACATACAGGACTGGGTAGGTATAATATTTTGAATAATACTCTGAATAGTTACTGAATCTTATGATAAATATAGTCTTCCTCATACAGTGAGTTTGATCTCAGTGTTGTTGAAGTGTGTAGTTTGGGTTTTACTAGACAGAAATGCAGCAGCTTTTCAGGACGTTCCTGTGGAAAATGGTTTTAACTCATAATAGACTTTTTTTTACTGTATGATCAAAGATTGATCTTCATATAGATTCTCTAAGGTGATTCTGTGCTCCTGCTGACTGTCTTTACTGCTCTGATTAATAAATGCTTTTCTGTTTGAACCCAGTTGTTTTGTCTTGTTTTCACTCAGATGAAATTGAGGCCAACAGACTGTTCCTGAACTCCTGACCTTCAGAGTCTAACTGAGTCCCCATCGTCAGAATTCTAATCAATGATTAGAGCCCTGATACAGTGACCTGCTTATCAATACATTTATACTATAAACTGTCATTTTAGTCTTCATTAAAATCACAGTATTTATAAGGTGTCAGTAATTTAATGAGCCTGATTACTTAATGAGCTTCATGCTGCCGCACCTACAGCTGCTATGGTTATAAAAGGAGAGAAACTCATGGTGTGGCCACCATCCTCCCCGGACCTCAACCCTACTGAGAACCTGTGGAGTGTCCTCAAGCAAAGGATCCATGAGGGTGGGAGGGGGTCACATCAAACACATGGGGGCTTTTCTGACATCCTGCAAAGAAATTCAAGCAGAAACCCTCCAAAAACCCACAAGTTCAATGGATGTAAGAATTGTGAAGCTGATCTCAGAGAAGGGTCCTATGTTAACATGAAACTTGGTACAACAGAATAATTAAGAACAGAATAATTAGGAACAGAATAATTAAGAACAGAATAATTAGGAACAGAATAATTAAGAACAGAATAATTAGGAACAGAATAATTAAGAACAGAATAATTAGGAACAGAATAATTAAGAACAGAATAATTAGGAACAGAATAATTAGGAACAGAATAATTAGAAACAGAATAATTAAGAACAGAATAATTAGGAACAGAATAATTAGGAACAGAATAATTAAGAACAGAATAATTAGGAACAGAATAATTAAGAACAGAATAATTAGGAACAGGGCATTTAGAGTTTTTTTTTTTTTTTAATAAATATTGTTATAATTGGGAGGTTTGTTTAATAACATTTGATTTATACTGTAATGGTTGATGACTTAAAATAATACTGACAGTCATTTACATCGAGCATTTAATAATTTAATCATTATTCTCAGAAAATCAGAGAGAAATCTGCATAATAATTTGGAACTCGGCGTGTATTAGGAAATATTACATTATATTATATTATATTGTCAAAACAGCTCAAACTAATGAACATATTTTATTAGGTTACATGTAGAAGATCACTGTGCTGGAGAAACACATGTGTGTCTGTAGGAGTCGATTCTTTAAGTGAACTCAGACAGTGGATACACAACGTCGATCTGACCTCTGTGTGTTTTGGTTGGATTCTGGTCTAGACGTCACCTGATCTAAACACAACCAGACTTCAACATAAAAATAATGTGAGATGTTGCTCGTGAATATGACGTCGATATAACGTTGAAATGCAGCTGAAATGCTTTGGCGTTTTAACCAGTGAGTTGAACGTTGGTTTGGGTCTCAATCAGAAATGGTGCTGAACGTTTGGAGAATGTATCAGCATTTCTGTTCCAGCATATTCCTAAACGTTGGAGCTGTATTATAGCATTGTTATCTACTTCACAGTCAGACACTATTCTGCCCTTCAGCTTTTACACATTCTCAGATCCCTCATTTGGAAGCAGGAGGGCAGATCTCCTGATCTGTGGCACATACACGCTGCAGCTACCAGCTGAAATGAGCTGAAGATCAGAGGATCTACATGATCGAGCTTATTGGTGTAAACGTGTGTAGAGAAACACTGTAAACGTGTGTAGCTCTGGGGACAGTTGTGTGTGTACATATAAATGTATGTTGTGTTGATTTTGTTTAGTTTGGATGGTAAAGAGTTTTTTAAGGGTATTAAAATTAAAAAGGTTCAAAAAGTTGAATAAAAGTGTTTAAATGTATTTGATTGGCTAAATCTAGCTGTCAATCATTGAGGTACTCCACTGTCCATTGGCTGTGTGTCGGAGGGGCGGGATGTGTGTAGGAGAGAGAAAGTGAAAGTGAAAGAGAGAGGAGGGAAAAGTACAGCGCAGCTGCTTTGTGTTGGATTTCATGTAAAGAAGGTTTTATTCTTCATCTTTATCAAGTCAGAAGAACAAGGTTGTGGAGCTGAGAACTTCTACAAGCTCCTGACAAGTAGCCGGACTCGGTACCCGGTCCCGTCCACATTCCCAGCCGGGGAATAGATCCAGCCCAGATAGCGGTCTGAACTACCGGGAGCGGTCAGATCTCCTCTGGCAGCATTGGACGCCCCCCATGCTGAGGTGAAGTGGGACGGCTCTCACTGAGGGAGTCGAGGGTCTTCCTGCGTTCAGCGCACGAAGCGGACAGGTAGTTTGAGAAGTACAGAGACCAACAGAACAAAAGGAGCCACCCCATAATATTAGTGTTTCTACCAGTGGAGCTCAGCTCCAGAGTCGTGCTGGTGGGACAGAGCTGTCTGTGGGCCACAACAGTGCTGTAAATGTGCTTCACTGCTTCACATGAACTGCTTCTTAAATAGATCAGCTAATAGAACTTCCAGTCCTGTTCTTCTAGTTCCTCCAGTTCTGATTAGCTCTGTGTTCACACTATTGAGTGGGTTCTTGTACAGGAATAGAGGACTGGATCTGTGAGGGGCTTCATAGCAGAGTTTTAATTCCCAAGTTAGAGTTAATCATTTCAGTACAGTGTTCTTTACTTAAAGGTGTAAACCGCCACCTTACTAACACTCTAATCAATATTATAATTAGTGATCAGTACAAAGTGGGCGTGTGTGAAAACTCCAGTTTCCAGCTGTTCTTACAGTGAATCTGTTGTAAATGATCTGTTCTCAGAGAGCAGCATCTCCAGTGTCCAGCAGCGTGTGTTAGAAGAGGAACAGCTCCATGATGGAGCCTCTTACCTCCAGCAGTGGAGGAAGTGCCCCAGAGTGAGTATCCTCATATCAGCACTTCATCTGAAGAACCAGGAGAAGGAGAGAGTGTTTATGTCCCTCATGTTGAAGCTGAAGGAGTTTTAGTAAAGGAAGTCATTACTCCACACTTTACTCTCATCATGGATCATCATGAATCAACTGTTTTCAGGGTGAAGAGAGCAGCATCTCCAGCCCCCAGCGCTGTGTCTATGAAGAGTGACCGGTCCATGGATCATCCTCCAGTCTTCAGCAGTGGAGGAGGAAGCTCTGAGTCTCGGTACATCACTGCACTCAGTAAACTACTGTTCTGAGAGTGAAGCTCTTCAAATGTGTTCCTGAGCTTTCTTAAAGATGTGGTGTGTGTTGGAGTTCAGTGTGTAAATGCTAGAGTTTTCATTGTGTTTAACGTTAACAGGACTGAAACACAGAGAGCAGTTTCTCCAGAGCCCAGCTGTGTGTCTATGAAGAGTGACCGGTCCATGGAGCAGCCTCCTGATTTCAGCAGTGAAGCTGTGACCTCTGACCCAAAGTGAGTGATACATCAAACCTACACACACTCACACACACACACACACACACACACACTCACACACACACACACACACACTCACTGCAGGTGATCTTCATGCTGTTCCTCTGTACTGATTTCCACACAGGAGCTCAGTGTGAGGTTCTGAGTTTCTCTGTATTTAATTATCAGTGTACACAGCTGGGTGTGATGGTGAGACAGGTTCTAGATTAGACTGACTGACCTGAACAATGTTCTAGATCACTAAAAGAGCTCACAGAGAGTCGGTTCTACTCCCTAAATTACAATATCAGCTATAGGGTGGACAGTTACACACATATCTATATATAGAGACAGTAGGGGGACGTGTTTGAGAGAAGAGTGGGGGTATTTTGATGGGTACTACAGGGATGGGATGGGGTGGGAGGTGTTGGGTGATGTGAGGATGTTTAATGTTCATATAAACAGTTCAGTCGTTCTCTACAATCAGAATGAACTCTTATTCAGATTGGTGAAAATCTCTGCATGTAAACAGAGCTACTGAGAGTCAGAGCCAGTCATTAACTTAGATCATAAATGAGGCAACTGTGCATGAAATTACACACCAGTGTTTCACATCCAAACCTTACAGTTTCTCATAGAAATAGGACAGTTAATATAAGCAGGTGATATGAGTGATATAAGCAGGACAGTCAAAGTGGGCTTTGGGTCAATGGTATATGGGTTATAATGTAATGAACAGATGGGTGTTCAGTCAGGCTGCTGTGTTTAGTTAGATTTACAAATGGATGAAATTCTACAGAATTCCACTCAGATTTAGTTCTTTTCAGAGCTCTTACCAGATGAGTAATGACTCAAACAAACACATTCACAACTTTTAGACATTTTTATCCTGAATAAACCCAAGAAATGATAGATTTGCTACGTCTGAAAACTGAAGTCAGAGACAGAATGCTCCGCTAGCAAAACACACATGTATCTTTGTGAAGTCGTCTTTGTTTACATTAGTAGACGGTCGAGCTCTGTTTTCACCTTTAAGAAACATTTGGAAATGTGTGGGTTTAATTCTGCTTTTACTGAAGTTCAGTCTTTTAATTTGATCTGTTATTGTCTGTTATCCTTTATTTTATTAAAACTCTCAACTTTTATCTTCTGTCAATATCACTTGTGTTTGATTGTTGGTGGTGAGTGCAGATGTGAGCTGCTATATCAGCTGATTAATTCATGGAGATCACAGTGTGGGTTTTCTATTCGTCCACAGCATCCAGAAGAAGAAGATTCACAGAGAAAAACTGGAGCATATATTCAAGGTCAGTCCTAAACCAGTCACATGATGAGGATCTCCCTGATTTCTTTCATTTCTCAGTTTAAAGCTGCTTTAAAGTTTTGATACTTCGCTAATCATAATTCAGTCTCCTTCAGTTGCTGGTGTATTCTAACTGTAACAGTGTTCATATTAATACTAAGATGCTGTTCAGTAACATGATGTTTAAGTCCTTTTACACATTACAGAATCACAGCATCCAGAACTCCTCCACTCCTCAGATCAGTGTCTCTCTTCTGTTTAGCAGATTGTTCTGTGTTCAGATCATCTCTCTCTGTAATGGTGCAGCTTTAGTGATTCTCTGATGTTTGTTCTTAATCAGGAGCTGCAGCAGAAATGTATCTCTCTAGTGGAGAACGAGCTGAACACATTCAAGAAGCTCCTGAGTCCAGATTACCAAGCATGCTCTGAGAGAGAGGTGGAGGATGAGGATGATCAGAGAGGGGGGAGAGAGGGGGTGCTGAAGATCACACTGCAGATCCTGAGGAACATGAAGCAGACAGACCTCGCTAACACACTAGAGAGCAGTAAGAGTTCTGGGTCATGACCATGGTTCCCAACCTGAGTGCTAATGTATTCCTCAGTGAAGTCCCAAAGGGAATAAAAATCAATACTTCATTGGATTTTGTAATTATAGGATAATGTATCACAGCATCAACTGTAGTCCTTAAACCTAACACTTACTAATTTTGTAGAAACACCATTAACAGCTCTAAGAGCTCTACAGCTGCTACAGAAACAACACACTACAATCTTTATTTTAAATGATTTATTCACTGTATCACAGAGTTGTTCTACACAGGGGTCTTTAATGCAGGATCACAGCTGATCACATGTTTTTATTGTCTTCCTCTGGTATCAGAATTGGCCCCAGCTTGTCATCGAAAGCTCAAATCCAAACTGAGGGATAAATGTCAGAAAATTAATGAAGGAATCTCAGGCCTTGGAAACTCAGCACTTCTGAATGAGATCTACACAGAGCTCTACATCACAGAGGGAGGGGGTGGAGAGGTCAATCAGGAACATGAGGTGAAGCAGATTGAAGCTGCATCCAGGAAAAGGGCAGCACAGGAGACACCAATCAAATGCAGCGACATCTTTAAACCATTACCAGAACAGAACCAGCCCCTGAGAACCGTACTGACTAAAGGAGTTGCTGGAATTGGAAAAACAGTCTCTGTGCAGAAGTTCATTCTGGACTGGGCTGAAGGAGAAATAAATCAGGACGTTCTCTTCATATTTCCACTTCCTTTTAGAGAACTGAATCTGATGAAGGAGAAGAAGCTCAGTCTGGTGAATCTTCTTCAGAGCTTCTTCCCAGAAACACAAGATTTAAAACCCAGACATTATAAGAGCTACAAGATCATGTTCATCTTTGATGGTCTGGATGAGTGTCGACTGCCTCTAGATTTCCAGAACAATGAGAACTTGGTGGATATTGAAGAAAAGACCTCAGTGGATGTTCTGCTGACGAACCTCATCAAGGGGAATCTGCTTCCCTCTGCTCTCCTCTGGATCACCTCTCGACCAGCAACGGTCAGTCACATCCCTCCTGAGTGTGTTGATCAGTTAACAGAAGTGCGGGGTTTCAGTGACCCTCAGAAACAGGAGTACTTCAGGAAGAGGATCAGTGATCAGGACCTGGCCAACAAAGTCTTCACACACATCAGGTCTTCAAGAAGCCTCTACATCATGTGCCACATACCGGTCTTCTGCTGGATTGCAGCCACTGTTCTAGAGAGAATGCTGAGTGAAGCTGAGAGTGGAGAAACCCCCAAAACCCTGACGCAGATGTTCACACACTTCCTAATCTTCCAGATCAAACACAAGAGCCAGAAGTACAGTGGAGGAAGTGACCTTGATCCTCAGCAGACTAGAGAAAGTATTCTGGCTCTTGGGAAACTGGCTTTCCAGCAGCTTGAGAAAAGAAACCTGATCTTCTATGAGGAAGACCTAAGAGAGAGTGGCATTGATATTAGAGAAGTGTCAGTGTACTCAGGAGTGTGCACCCAGATCTTCAGAGAGGAGCATGAGCTGCACCTGGGGAAGGTCTTCAGCTTTGTACATCTGACCGTTCAGGAGTTCCTTGCTGCTTTATATTATAATATATATTATATTTATATTTCTCAACAGAAAGATTCCAAATCAGCAAACCAGTAAACTCTCCATGATTTTCAGCAGGTCAACAATGACTGACTTCCTCAACAGTGCAGTGGACGAAGCCTTACAGAGTGAGAGTGGACACCTGGACCTGTTCCTTCGTTTCCTTCTGGGTCTCTCACTGGAGTCTAATCAGACTCTCTTACGAATTGTACTGACACCGACAGAGAGGAGCTCTCACAGCAGTGAGGAAACAGTCAAATACATCAAGAAGAAGATTGAGGAGAACATCTCTCCAGAGAAATCCATCAATCTGTTCCACTGTTTGAATGAACTGAATGATCACTCTCTAGTGCAGGAAGTGCAGAAATACCTGAACAGAGGTGGTGACCGTCGTCTTCATCAGGCCAGGCTCTCTCCTGCTCAGTGGTGTTTGTGTTGCTGAACTCAGAAGAAGAGCTGGAGGAGTTTGACCTCAGTAAATATGAACCATCAGAGGAGTGTCTTCTGAGGCTGCTGCCAGTAGTCAAAGCATCCAGAAGAGCTGTGTGAGTATTTTCCTTCAGGCGTTTCCACAGTTTTTAATGAACTGCTGATGATTAGAACCAGTTTACAGTGAATCACATTAGTATGAATTATCCTGTGTGAGAGAGAGAGAGAGAGTGTGTGTGTGTGTGTGTGTGTGTGTGTGTTATTTCTGTTGCCCAGTTGAAAATTAAGATTCAGCCTAATAGGCTGATATATATGAGAAGATATACCAATTAAATTTGTTCAAATCAGTTTCAGTTTCTGTCTCTTTAAGATAGAAATTAATTAATGGTGATAATAAGTGAACAGAGAAGATTGGAAGTAGTGCTGCTGTTCTAGTCGTTCATTGGGTGTCTAGTTAAGGAGAGCCAATAATATGAATAATATTCAGGCATTTCATAACACCACTAAAATCTGTCCTGGAGCTGTTGGTGAGCTGCAGGTCTACGTTGTTCACAGTAAAATGAGTCAGCATGTGGAACTGGAGTTTTCTGGGTTTTGAGGTGACCGATCGCCCGCTTCCAGCTTACTTTCGCAGCTTGTTGTTGGTGGAAGGAACGGCTCCCTGAGGAATGCTGTTGCACCTCTGATCAGCCCAGTAGGGAAGCCATCCTGTGTGGTAGAGCAGCATTCACAGGCTCTGTTCAGGTGGAGCAACACGGCTGATATGGATTCTTGAGTCTTTCTTAGGCAGGATGTGACAGTTTCATGTAGACTTGTTCAAAGGTTCGATTGGCTGGTGTTCGTTAGAAATCTAAAAAAATCGAACGTGAAAACTAAATAAGACGAACAGAAGAAAAACAAGACAAACTACTTATACAAAAGTTTTGGTCGCTTGTTAATAATAGTTGTAAATAATAATACTGTATAATAATTAATAATAATAATAAATAATTGTTTTAGCTGAGGCTTTTTCTCTTCTTCTTCTTCTGGAGCTCCGTTCTTTAAGCCAACTGGAACTTTAACTCAGGCCTTGACCTTTCTGTCTCTCTGTTCCTTTTCTTTTCCCACCGTCTGACACACAGGTTTCTACCCTCATCTCAGCATGTCTCGCTGACGTATTTAAACTAGCTGAGGTTATTCTTGAGGAAATAGTGAAGCACTTTTGTAACTCGCGCTGGAGAAGAGCATCTGCTAAATGCCTTAAATGTAAATGTAAATGTCACCACCACAAAGACTGGGACCTTCTACATGAACCAGAAACCCTGGCTGAATGCAGAGGTGCGTTCTCTACTGAAAGAAGGATGCTGCCTTCAGGTCCGGCGTCACACATGAACTGAGGAGGGCTAGAGGAGAGCTGACTGCAGGTGTTAAGAGGGCCAAAGTTGCATATGCTCAGAAAATCCAGGGACATTCCTGCCCCCCTCAGGCAGGAGGCTGCAGAGCATTAGGTGTTAAACGAACAGACTGAGAAACAGCGTTATTTTCAGGTTATTTTACTTCCTCTTCAGCTAGAACTGTTAAATGCTAAACTCTATTAACTTGTGGGTTTGAGGCACGAACATACATCAGTAACATGTAGAGGATACAGAGACAATCACCCACCAATTAGGGTGCTCTGGAATGGGCACTCTTCTGCCCTCCAAAGAAGGGGGTCTAAGTTAAGTTTTCCCTTTTTATGACAGTTTTATTGACGAGCTAGGATCCAGTGCCCTCTGATGGATCGGGGAGGTCGTCTAGTTTAACGACCTGAAATGTTTGATGCATGTGATCCAGTACTCTCCTACATTAGCTTTAGGCTAACACATTATTTACTGTTAGACACTCCTTATTTTTACTGTCAGAAATGTATCACTTTCTCTTTAAGTGTATTCTCAAATAAAATCTGTTTATTCTTCATTTTTCAGACTGGCTTCATGTAATGTTGGAGTAAAGACGTGTGAAGCTCTGGGATCAGTTTTAAAGCTGGAAAACTCCTCCCTGAAAGAGCTGGACCTCAGTAACAATGACCTGCAGGATTCAGGAGTGGAGCTGCTCTCTGCTGGACTGAAGAGTTCACACTGTAAACTGCAGATTCTCAGGTCAGTGTTTCTGTCAGTTCATTCTGAAATGATAAATGTGAAGATGTGAGATTCAGAGCTTTACTAAGATGCTTTTATATCAATATACAAGATGAAGTTTCTAGTGAAGGTCAGAGTTCACTAACCGAACAAAGACCAACTCTCTAACGTCTGCAGTCGTCTTTAGATTGTCTAGAAAGATTTCTGATCAGGTCTTTCTTCCTCATAAACACATTGTAGCAGAAATGGGAGTGCTTTAACAAACCAAGAATTATTAATTAATTACTAAAATGTTGAGTCATTGATTTTATGAATTTATTACTTAATTAATTAGCTATGACCTGAATGAATGGGGCACCTCCTAGAATTCTCGCCCAGGACTGTAGATTTTTCGTAACTAGATGTTTCAGTTTAGACTCCACCATAAATAAAACTTACCTTGATTTGCAGTTCAGTTCTGAATTAAATTCAGTCTCAATTCAAGAGGCAGTTTTCTCGCTCCAGGGACTCAATCTCTTTGTATACACTCACACAAGAGCCAGTTATAATTAATAAAACGTTATCATAGAAACATGTAATAATGAGAGGGATCATTTCAGGATCACAGTCTTGAAGGTAGGCATGAGTTTAGTGTATCAACACTCACCCCACAGGACGTTATTCCTGAGATAGTGGTTAGAATAGTAATAAGGTGAGTTGTTTGGAGAAGTGCACTGACTGTTGGATTTGATCACATGGACAGCTACTGTCATTGGCTAGAACTAGACTGGTCTGACTGATCACTGTTAAACGAAGGTAACATGATCGGTGTGCAAGACTGAACAATCTGAATGTAACGTCTCTGCTCAAGTTAAACTCTAGGCACCAGTAGTTTGGGTCTGGAGCTTTGAAGAGAGATCCAAAGGTCGGCTCTAGACAGAAGGTCCAGTCGAGACTAGGCTTTGAGGTGGAAGGAACGGCTCCCTGAGGAATGCTGTTGCACCTCTGGTCAGCCCAGTATGGAAGCCATCCTGCGTGGTAGAGCAGCATTCACAGGCTCTGTTCAGGTGGAGCAACACGGCTGCTATGGATGCTTGAGTCTTCTTTAGGCAGGATGTGACAGTTTCATGTAGACTATAAATAATAGATAAATAATAGTTCTAAATAATAATACTGTATAATAAATAATAATAATAAATATTTTTTTAGCTGAGGCTTCTTCTCTTCTTCTTCTGGAGCTCCGTTCTTTAAGCTAACTGGAACTTTAACTCAGGCCTTGACCTTTCTGTCTCTCTGTTCCTTTTCTTTTCCCACCGTCTGACACACAGGTTTCTACCCTCATCTCAGCATGTCTCGCTGACGTATTTAAACTAGCTGAGGTTATTCTTGAGGAAATAGTGAAGCTCTTTTGTAACTCGTGCTGGAGAAGAGCATCTGCTAAATGCCTTAAATGTAAATGTAAATGTCACCACCACAAAGACTGTGACCTTCTACATGAACCAGAAACCCTGGCTGAATGCAGAGGTGCGTTCTCTACTGAAAGAAGGATGCTGCCTTCAGGTCCGGCAACACACATGAACTGAGGAGGGCTAGAGGAGAGCTGACTGCAGGTGTTAAGAGGGCCAAAGCTGCATATGCTCAGAAAATCCAGGGACATTCCTGTCCCCCTCAGGCAGGAGGCTGCAGAGCATTAGGTGTTAAATGAACAGACTGAGAAACAGCTTCATTCCAGAAGCTGTAAGACTCCTAAACTCCTCCTAGCCAAACACACTGCACTGACACTTTGAGGACACTGAGACACTTTACCCACACTAGACACTTTATTATGTTTCCACTACTTATTCATTCATGCTGCTACATTCCTTTTACAGTGTGATCAGACTGCTGCTACTTTTTCAAATGTCTTTGCTTTCTCACTTTCCTAATTATATCTACCATTCTTATATTCTAGATTTTCTTTTATTATTATTATTTTATTTATTCAATTTATTGCTCTTTGGGTGTAACTGGGACCTTGAGATCGCTATTTCGTTCCACCTCATGTACCACATGTGATGTGAAAGCCAAATAACGTCTCCTTGAATCCTTGCATTATTGACAGGCGTGGTGGATTGAGACACATCTCAAAAATCTTCATTTGGTTAAACACACATAAACTAGAGATTACATTACAAAGAAACAATAGGATGCTAAACAAACCTGAGCACAGTCACCACTGACAGGAGTTTGTTTGTTTCGCTGTGTGTGTGTGTGTGTGTGTGTGTGTGTGTGTGTGAATCCTACACTGATATAAAGATTGTTACTCTTGAAAATAAGTAAAGTAAATAATCATACTGTGAACTAATAAGATTTCATAAACAAGTAATAATACAAAACCATTCAGAGTAATAAATCATAAACGAATACGAGAACACATGAATAAGAGTAATACACTGATTATTCTGGTGGAACCACTAGAAAAGAACTAAGAAAAAGAATCTATGATGAGAAATAAAGCAGCTAGTTAAATAAAGAGGTTATTTTACTTCCTCTTCAGCTAGAACTGTTAAATGCTAAACTCTATTAACTCGTGGGTTTGAGGCACGAACATACATCAGTAACATGTAGAGGATACAGAGACAATCACCCACCAATTAGGGTGCTCTGGAATGGGCACTCTTCTGCCCTCCAAAGAAGGGGGTCTAAGTCAAGTTTTCCCGTTTTATTGACGAGCTAGGATCCAGTGCCCTCTGATGGATCGGGGAGGTCGTCTAGTTTAACGACCTGAAATGTTTGATGCATGTGATCCAGTACTCTCCTACATTAGCTTTAGACTAACACATTATTTACTGTTAGACACTCCTTATTTTTACTGTCAGAAATGTATCACTTTCTCTTTAAGTGTATTCTCAAATAAAATCTGTTTATTCTTCATTTTTCAGACTGGCATCATGTAATCTTGGAGTAGAGACGTGTAAAGCTCTGGGATCAGTTTTAAAGCTGGAAAACTCCTCCCTGAAAGAGCTGGACCTCAGTAACAATGACCTGCAGGATTCAGGAGTGGAGCTGCTCTCTGCTGGACTGAAGAGTTCACACTGTAAACTGCAGATTCTCAGGTCAGTGTTTCTGTCAGCTCATTCTGAAATGATAAATGTGAAGATGTGAGATTCAGAGCTTTACTAAGATGTTTTTATATTAATATACAAGATGAAGTTTCTAGTGAAGGTCAGAGTTCACTAACCGAACAAAGACCAACTCTCTAACGTCTGCAGTCGTCTTTAGATTGTCTGGAAAGATTTCTGATCAGGTCTTTCTTCCTCATAAACACATTAATCAGAACCTTTGGACTCTACTGAACATTCAGTGTGTAGTGATATGTATGATTGCTCACTCTGACCTCACAACACATTCTGAAATTAAAACTGGTTTTATAGTGTTTAATGAACCCAGTCTGACCTAACAGCTCATCTGTGATCCAATCAGAGGCTTTTTCTTAGTCTCCTTTAACTCATTATAATCTGCTCCTGTTATAAGTGCAGTAATATGCTATAAGACAAGTATCATAACAAGAAGCAGTTCTACATGCCATATGATCTGGAAACACGTCTTTATAGAGGTTCATAATCCCTTTATAATGTTGTTATTATGGCAGTTGTTGGTAATAAACTGACTGACTTTATTAAATATTAATTAAGTCAATATTTTAACATAAGAATTGGTGAAGGTTTTCATATTAAGACAACTTAATTACAGTGTGGCTAGCATACTGTACAATGTGTGTCACTGATCACAGTACACTATATGTTGAAGTAAATGCAGGCTAATGATGCATTCAGCTATTTTAAGTTGCACCCATTGCTGACACTGATGTGCAAATGCACACAGCCTGTCTAGTCCCTGTAGAGAAGTATTGCCTATAGACTCTCTGAAGCAGATCAACATAAATCTTTGGCACCATGCCTAATGCCAAGTGTCCTCTGGAATGATGGTACACCAACCAGAAATTGAGGTATAAGTTGGAGAGCTGGGGAGGAGGTGGGTTGGTGATCATCCAACATCTTAACCTCACTGACACTTATCACTGAGTGCAATCAAATCCTCACAGCAATGCTCCACAATCTAGTAGAAAGCCTTCCTGTACAGTAGAGACAGTTACTCCAACAAAAGCAGGATAAACTATTTTAATAACCTTGATTTCAGAAGAGACCGTGAATGAGCAGGTGTCCCAATACTTTTGTCCATATAGTGAATGTAAAATAGCACAGGATGGTTTTCTACCAGAAGTGACGAGTCAAACAGTGATGTTTGTGTTTTAGCAACAATTTTTATGACTCAGCTGCAGGAGTGTATTTCTGCATGTGCTTCTAGAGGCAAATAGACTGAAAACTGAATTTACTGTTTTTACTGCTTAATAATGTAGTAATTATCAGCCAGATAATCACCAGCAACTGTATTTAAACTGTGTAATAATAATAATAATAATAACAATAATAATAATAATGTAGTAATTATCAGCCAGATAATCACCAGCAACTGTATTTAAACTGTGTTGTAATAATAATAATAATAATAATAATAATAATAATAATGTAGTAATTATCAGCCAGATAATCACCAGCAACTGTATTTAAACTGTAATAATAATAATAATAATAATAATCATAATGTGTTTTTCAGTGTCATTATAATTAGTCTTTATATTGAAGAGTGCTGTTGATTTTTAAGGAGATTCTTGGTTCAGAAACTGTCTATTTGATACCAAAGTGTATCTCTCTCTCTCTCTCTCTCTCTCTCTCTCTCTCTCTCTCTCTCTGTCTGTCTCTCTCTCTCTCTCTCTCACTGTTCATTTACCTCTCTCTCTCTCTCTCTCTCTCTCTCTCTCTCTATCTATCTATCTCTCTCTTTGCAGAGTGTCTGGTTGTATGGTCACAGAGAAAGGCTGTTCTTCTCTGGCTACAGCTCTGAGTTCAAACCCCTCCCACCTGAAAGAACTGGATCTGACCTACAACCACCCAGGAGAGTCAGGAGTGAAGCTGCTGTCTGCCAGACTGGAGGATCCACACTGCACACTCACCACACTCAGGTATCAACAGCTGTTCAGTGGTGTGTGTGTGTGTGTGTGTGTGTTTATTGTTTCTATGATCACAATGAACACAAACTGCTCTCTGAATAAGCTCTAATTCTCACACTTTCTGAAAAACACACAGTGCATCCAATAAGAATGAAACCCTCTACATCTTTTTTACAGCAATAAAAACATGGTAGCTTACAGAAAGCACTGATGGATTCTACACACTGATCTGATTGAATGCGTGCAGAATAAAGAGGCATGCACTTTGGAGGCAGATTTACACGAGTAAACACATTCAGTCTATTTACATTCTGCTAGGGGGTCTGTGAGTAGAACTGGATTAGAAATATGTTGATCTGATCAATATTATTGAGGATTATATAGACTTAAAACCATATGAAACCTCTCAGTACTAATGAATGACTGCTACAATTCTAAGAGTAGACACTCTTAGATTTAATGTTAGCAATAAAAACAGAACATAAAACCAAGCTCTGATCTGAAAGACGTGGTAAAGGCGTGATATAACAGCTTTTATAAACATTAAGGTGCTTAACCCAATTAAACCAGTCCAATATTAAATATAGAGACACAAAACCGTCTCTCACCCTGACCCAAGTCTACTGCCTAAGGGTCTGATTCAGGACCCTCCACACATCACACAAGCTGTACGCTTTCATGGACTCTGGAAGAATACGCTGTGATGCAGCATGAGGTTCAGTATGGTTTCTATCTAGCACATCGTCCTCAGTGCAGTTAAAATCCCCCAAAACAAAAAGTCCTCAGAACAAACATTCTGCAGAGCAGTATTAACAGTATTCAGAAAAAGATCCCAAATAGCTAAAAAATCTCCCCGTCCCATTCTTTTCTCCAGACAGCCTCATTAACAGGATCACTGTGTGTTTCTTAAACAAACTAGATATCTATACCCTTTCTCAAAAAGGGTCTCAAACCCATCATCATCATCATCATCATCATCACTGAGCTCCTGCACAGTGAACTGCTCTTCACCTTCATTCCTCATTAATGTCCGAACTGATTGTATAAATGATTTGGGGTCAGGAAAGTGGTCTTCAACCATGACTCCTTTCACATTCTTAGAGAGAGAGGGGGGGGGGGGATACATTAAGACTAAACAAATACTAAAATAAATAAATAAATAAGAAGAAACACTTTTTCAAATGAATAAAATTCAGGTGTTAAACAGACTCACCATCCAAAACCGAGCACACACATTTTTCCAGCGCCAGAAAGTAGCTCAGCCTTGGCCTGGCCTACTACTCACCCCACGAACAGTAATAGTATAATAATGAAATTAGAAAGCTGCCGCTGACTGACTGGTTTTGTTGGTGAATGGTGGTTTTAAAAAGTGTTCTCACATTTAAGACTATTTAGTTCAGGATGGAGGACATAAAAGTACTGACCTAGGCTTAAAACCCACCAGAATTCTGTTATTATTGATTATTATTCCTTATCTTTATTATTTTAATAGCAGTAATAGTAGTTTTCATTCTGTTACTCACAACAACTGTTATTTACAATTTATTCAATGAAGCCAATTCAACTGAACTGAGAGAGAGAGAGAGAGAGAGATACTGTCCTGATCTGTGTGTGTGTGTGTGTGTGTGTGTGTGTGTGTGAGAGACTGAGCGACTGCTTCTTCCTCATTGTCTAAAGGGTTCAGTTCTCTAAAGAACAGTGAGAAATCAGTCTGACATCAACAACAAAAAGTATCATTTTATAGATCTTATCAATATTGTTTGTTTACATTAAAGAAATGTACAGTTTGATGTAGAACCTGGATTATTTATGTTAATAAATATATAAAAAATAATGAAATCCTTTATTTTAATGACTCAGTTTCTCAATTTTAGTGGTTTTGCTGCTTCTTATTGTCTCTTTACCTTCAAATAAAACTTTTAATAATTTCTAAATATGTTTTTATTCTTAATAAACAACTAATGAGCTTATTTGGAACAGGATCGAGTTTAAAGTCTACAACATGTACACATTAAGCACAGCCTGACTTTCTGCTTTTAGAGATGTCATTCTTTATTTTAAAAGAGAAAATCATTATAATGAAGTGAAATATTTCTGTATGAGAGATTAATATTCCATTTTAACATAATTTCTGCTGCTGGAATCATTGTGCTGTGCTCTTAAAATGTCTCAGTGTAGATTGTGGTGAGATTAATAGGTTCTCTAACTCTATATATTATTAGTAGTAGTAGTAGCAGTACTGCATCAAATAAAAGGAAAAGTAGAAATTAGGTCTTTTAACATTTATTTGATCACCTGTAAGACTTTTAAAGGGTCTGTGTGAACCCTGGATTAATCACTGCACCACTTTAACAAAGCACTAGGAGGCGCTACACTTCCACCACACTGTGACTCCACAACTTCTGTTTATTCAGAAACACAGTGTATCTTCAGTGAAATGCTCATATTCATATCTGTGATCATTATTCCTCTTTATTTACACTCAGTGAAAATGGAGAAGGGTCTTACTGAAGCAGTTACGTGGTTTGGGTTCGTCTTCTTCCATCATTCAGAAACAAAAACAGAGACGAGTCTCAGTGTAACAGGAAGACAAATCCAGAAGCAGAAGCTTTAACCGCGGCGTCCTGCTGGAGTTTACTGTGAGTTCTGCAGGTGTTTGTCCCTTTATTCTGGTCTGCTGGGAGAGTGGAGCAGACAGACGTCCACAAATCTGGATTTACTCAGTTAGCTGGATAATCTAAGCCCAGAGCGAGCACTGTCCAATAGAAACGTCCCTCTCCTGATGGACAGGCCGGACTTTCAGCTGGAGTTACGATTTCTATTAGTTTCTGTTCGTTCGTGTGTTTGTTTATCTGGCCTGTTGGTTTAGTTGGCGGCGCGAGGCGGACCCTCTGGCACTAAAGAGGTGAAGAAAGTGCTGATGAATGACCATGTGGCCGCCAGAAAGCCCGGTCTGGCCAGAGCTGCTTCATCAGGGCCTTCCTCCCCACTCTACCCATCGTCATCCTCAATCCCTTCATCCATGATCCGCTCCTGCAGGAGAGAGAGATTAGGACTAGAATCAGTATTAAGAACAGTACTAAGTACATAAACACTGTATTAGGGCTACAAATAAACTACATTGTTCATCAGTCTACGAGTTCACTGTGAAGATCCTGAGGAGACCTCTGGGGTAGCAGTACAGTACAGTAGGGGGCGCTATACTGTACATGTGTTACCATTTCCTGCATGTCGTTGTTTCTCTCAGCTTCATCCTGCGGCCTTCTGCTGCTACTGGGTTCTGCAGCTCCACTCTGAATGGGAACTTATAGAAGGATTACATTATATTATATTACCTATACATTGTGTATGTCTCTAGTGAGGTTTCATGCTGAACAGGAGGAATATATATTGTTAGCTAACTAACTACAGTTGCACATATTATTCAGAAATTTAAGATCCATGGGACTGTAGCCAACCTCCCTGGACGTGGCCACAGGAGGTAAATTGATGACAAATCAAAGAGATGGATAATATGAATGGTAAACATGCCATCTGGAAAAGGCATCCTTCAAACCTGAGATAACTGGAGCAGTTTGCTCATAAGGACTGGGCCAAAATACCTGCTGAGAGGTGCAGAAGTCTCATTGACAGTTACAGATTGATTGCAGTGATTGCCTCAAAAGGTTGTGCAACAACATATTAAAGTTATGGGTACCATCATTTCTGTCCAGGCCTGTTTCATGAGTTAATTTTTAGAAAATAATTCTGTTAAGGCATGGTAGAAAAGCAATGTCTGATTTTCATTGGTTAATTTTCATAGCATTTTTATTGATTATTAATTTTGTCATATTCAAGTTATTTCTGTGACCATTGTGGGTTTTTCTTTCATTAATCAGTGGGCTACCAACAATTTTTTCCATGTGTGTATGCTTAACAGGGAGGATAGATATTGTTAGCTATAACTAATTAACTAGTAACAGAAAGCTAACTAGACAGCTCAGGTTCCTTTACCACTGCACTTCGTCTGTGGGCCCAGGAGTCAATCCGCAAGCATGTTTAGGACCCCCTCGGTGCCACAGCCCATCTGAACTTCCTCTGGTGGAGGGGCAAGGAGCATCCTGATAGGACACAGTAACTGAGGGGAAGTGGCCAAAAGTCTCTGCATTCTGAGGAGAATCATATTTTTGCAAATTAATAAGTTTTAAACAGAAAAAAAAAATCTAATTCCTACACTAACACATGCCTTATACAGATGTCAGGCTTGGTTCTCTTTTCTATGATTCTTGCTATAAAGTTTAATACCACAACAAAAAAACAATAAAGAACTATATTTTAACATGAACTTGTCATGACTCCGCTGAGTACTTTGGCTGTTTCCAAGAATCCTCTGGGAGACACTATGAGTGATCACATGACTCCTACCAGCCATCCATGCTCTCAGTCACCTGAATTCTAATGTGTACCACCCGTTGTATCTCTGATTAGTTTAATATTTAAGCCCAGGCTTTAGCTGCAGACACTTGTGAAGTATTATATTCCTTTTTGGAGATTTACTGAGCTTTATTGCTTGTTTGTGTATTCCATGTATAACCACACCCATTTGTATTTTCGATCTTGTCTTTTGCCTAGCCCTTTGGACTTTCTGCCTGTGTTTTGATTCCCTGGATTTATACCTATTGCTTGTTTTTTTAAATGGAGTTATGTAATAACTGAAAGTTTGAGAGAAGGACCACATCCAAACTCCTCCCCTCCATTTCTACACACTATGAAACCATTCCTCTCCCTTCTCCTTCTCGTGACGAAAACTTGCACCGGCAAAGCCTACTCTGTGCGTCGCTCACATTCGCCTTTCCCACCATGGACCTCAACATTACCACCTCGGATGGTGAGCTCTTCTCTCTTCACCGGCGTTCTCTCTCTCCTGCGCCTCCTCCTTCCACTCCACAGCTCAGGTCAGTCATTTCTGTTCCAGCCACTCCTGCTAGCACAGTCTTGTCTGGCTCTTCCCGACACGGATGCTCTCGTCTCCCTTATTTTGGTTCCCAGCGTGCCCTCGGATCTTCGCCTTCCTCCCCAACTTCGCACAGCCGTTCTTTGCATCCCAGACGTACTGCACCTGCGCCGGATCCTCCTGTGTCTCCCGCGCCTCCACATGCTCCTTCTTCAAAGTCCTGCACTCCTCGGATTGGACCGTTGTTAAACTCCGCCTGCCAATGCTCGTATCTTCAGCCCTCCTCTCTTCTCGACCACCTTGAGGCAGTGCATCCTTCAAGGTGTGGACATGGCTCTCTCCTCCTTGCTGCTCCCATCTCCAGGTTCTCCCGCTCCTCGCACTGCAGATGCAGGTGATGTGTTGTTCATTCTGCATTCATCTCACCTTCGCACCTTCAAATTTCTCTCAGTTCCTGAATTTGCCCTGGCCTTCTCTATTTATCAAGATGTCCTGTGATCTGCCTTCCCTTCTTGATGCCAGGAATTGGACAATTATCTGGCCACCATTCTGGATCTGGCTGTTTGTTTAGGTGGGACTGGTTTTTACGAGTACCATCAGCTCTTTTCTGTGAGAGCTGCGGCCCAACTTGTGCCGTGGAATCTCCCCACGTACTGGGGTGCCCTGGACTTGGAGCTCTACTGCTGGGCCTTTGCTGGCCGCACTGTGCTTGCCTTTGAGGCTTGTGGCTGCCCTGCACATCCTGCTTTCTCCTGCTCCCTCATGGATGCTCCCTCTTCCTCGTTCCGGCAACCCCCACCCCTTGCTTGCTAGGCTGGGCCCGCTACCCGACTGTCCTCCTCCAAGCCACAGCCGTCTCGTGTATTTCCTACACGGACAGATGGTGTGAAATAACTTCACAACCATGTTGGCTGTTTTGCATCCTCTTGCAGACTGCTCCCTGTCTGCTCATATTGCGGTCAGGCGCACTCTCACTTCTCCTGTCCTCGACGCCCCCCGAAGTTTGTCAGTAGTTGACTGCTCCAGTTTCTCTCCACTTCTGTCAACGTGCCTGCCCTGGCCGCTGATCTGGCGGGCCATCCTGATGTGTCCTTTGCCTGTTACCTTCTGGATGGTCTCCTTTTCAGATTCTCCTCTGGACTTATTGCATTACCTGCTTCCTCGCTCTCGTGTTGTAACCTTCTCTCTGCCTTCTCAGAGCCTGATGTTGTCTCGTCACCTTTGGGCGAAGGAAGTATCTGAGGGTTTCTGAGAGCTGACCACACCATCCAATGTCCAGACTAGCACATGAGCAACTTACCTCACTGTAAGCGGGAACCTTTGGGGTCTGGCTCTGGTCCCTGTCGCCAAAGAAGAGAATTCACAGGTTTCAGGGGGGGCTGTGCACATATTGTGGTTCTGCTGGTCACATTTTACATAATGGTTGGCTCATCTGCACTGACTTCATTGTCATTGATGGAGATCCTGTGGGACAGGGGGCTATCACACATCACAGACTGTCTGGTTCCAAGTCAGCACACTACATGCTGAGGACCTTTGTTCTTTTGTTTTGGACTCGACAGACAACACATGACCTAGACATTTCTTGGTCTGAGGGTGAGATCTTGTCCTGGTCCCCATATTGTTATAAGAATTGTCTCTCTCTACCCAAGTTCAGGTCCACCACTGTTGAAAGCCCTGAAACTCAAAATCTTGTATGTATTGTCAGAATATGCATACTCTGAATTATTCAGCAAAACTAATGCCACTTTATCAAAACTATGAATGTGAGCTCTGAGGAGACTATTGAGAGTGCGATGGAGAAATACATACAGGAGGTGTTAGCTCAAGGGTTCATTTGCCCTTCAACCTACCCCGCAGTTGCATGCTTTTTCTTTGTAAGGAAAAAAGATGGGGACCTAAGACCCTGTATAAATTAACATTAATTGAACCAAATAACTAAGGCCTATCCTCATCCTCTGCCCCTCGTTCCTGTCAACTTAGAACAGCTTAGAGGAGCTACAAAATACTCTAAATTAGACTTACATAGTGCTAATGACCAGATCAGGGGGCACTACGAGTACAGGGTCGTTCGGGTTACTTAATGCCCCGTCTGTCTTCCAGGCCTTCATAAACGAGGGATATGTTATGTTGTTTCGTCATTGCATATATTGATACTATTCTAATTTTCTCGCCAGATAAAGAAACTCACATCCGTCAAGTGTTATTAGATGTACAGATGTCGCAGCAGTTGACAGATGGATGCAGAGGATGAATGCGGATCTCAAAAGACAAACTATATAGCCTAACATCTGCTTTCCCCATTTACCCCCATGTTTGTTTTACTGTTTTGAAGCAGAGGCTCAAAGTTCAGTGTTGCCATCTCACCTAGCTCTGAGGTTAATTTAATGCCCAGATAAAGTAAACTCTGTTTCTTGAGCTTTGGTTAATTGCCCTTGTTATTATTCTCACTCCAGCTCCATGTATTAACGTATTCTCATTATTTTACATCTGCAAGCATCGGGTTCGTTTCCCAACCATAGCAAATATGAAAAATGTGCAAAATAGGCTAGGAGTAATTACTACCAAGACAAAATATTATCCTTTTTTTAATATAATAAAGTAAAAGATTTCAAACTATTCTCTGTCTTATGAAATCACTCAACCTCTTATGGCACACCATGTTAACAATGACATTGTGATAAATCTAGATTAAAGAAAATTGAGGACTGTGTAAAGGATGTAAAATGCTGGATGTCACATACCTTCCTTCACCTAAACAGTGACAAAACAGAGGTTCTAATTTTAGGTGGCCAAAAGCCACAGAAAATTAACTATCAGACAAACTTGATATTTTCAATATTCCTGGTCCAGCAGCTAAGGATTTTGCCATCATATGCCGTCATATGCGAGTAATTTAACCGACATATAGCTAATATTACTAGCACAGCTTTTCCACATCTTCGGAACATTGGCAAGCTATGCAATTTCTTTTTTCTACAGGATGCAGAAAAGCTAGTATAACCTCAAGACTAGATTACTGTAATGCGCTACTGTCACGTTGTTCCAGCAGGAACCTCAATACACTTCAACTATGCTGCAATGCTGCAGCCAGGGTTCTTACTAAACCTAGAACATCTAACCATATCAGTCCAGTTCTATCAGCATCACTGCTTCCAGTTAAATCCAGTAGTAATTATAAAATTCTACTACTGACCTACAAAGTCCTACATGGCCTCGCTCCTGAGTACTTGTGAGATCTTTCATACTTACCTGGCAGGGGAGATACCATGATCAAGAAGGTGGTTCACCCAGGGTGAGGCTCAACCATTGCACTCCAGTTGTGCTGACCCCTGCGAATTCCCCAAATGTGGGAATCTCGACTGCATAATTTCTGGTAGTGGGGGACTGCGTTCGCGCTCTCCCCTGATATTATGGGCAGTGGTGGCTCAGCGGTTAGAGCGCCGGGATATCGATAACAGGGTTGTGGGTTCGATTCCCGGGCTCGGCAAGCTGCCACTGTTGGGCCCTTGAGCAAGGCCCTTTACCCTCTCTGCTCCCCGGGCGCTGGAGTTGGCTGCCCACCGCTCTGGGTGTGTGTGTGTACTCACTGCCCCTAACACGTGTGTGTGTGTGAGTGTGTTCACTACCAGATGGGTTAAATGCGGAGGACACATTTCACTGTACAGTCCACACTGTACAGTGACGAATACGTGCACCTTTTTACTGATTATGAACCATTAAGATTATTTAGATCTCAGGGTGCTGCCTCTTAGTAGTTCCCAAAATTCAGAAAACCTCAGCAGGTGTTCAGTCAGGTCTAATGTCCAGTCTTCGTTTGTGCACAATGCCCAGTCTTTTGTCCAGTCTTGTGCACAGTCCTGCGTACAGTCTCGTGTTCAGTCTCTCTTTTTGCCCAGTGACCAGCCTCCTGTCCAGTCTTCGTCCATGCTTAATGTTCATTCTCCCATCATCTTTCTGGTCCAGTCCTGTGTCCAGTCTCCTATTTCTTCTCTTGTGTAGCCCCCAGTTCAGTTCCCTTTTCATGTCCCTGTTCAATTGCCTGTCTGTTCCCCTCTTTGTTTCTGGCCATCCCTTTTTGCCAGCTTCTGGGGAGTTTGGATTTATGCGCCCTGGGAGTTGTGCATTTAGGGGGGGCTTCTGTCTTGCCTGCACTTGTACTGTCATCCCTGCCTGCATCCCACTGTTTTCTGTTTGTTTCTTTCTAGCCCCTCTCTAGCCCCTCCTGTTCCCATGTGCCTCCTCCCTAGACATACCCCCCTTATTAGCCTTGTTAGTTCCAGGTATTCCTCATTTGTCCCTATGTATAAGTACCCCTTTGTTTCAGCCTTCGTTTGTCTGGTCTTGTACGTGATCATGTACGTTTGTTTCTTTTGTTAGCGGGACCCACTAAACACAAGACGGGCTTGATGTGGGACACGTGGAAGGTGGGGTTAACATGCAATAAAGGGGGAAGGGCAAGGCGGTAGGCAACAGGATTGACCCTGTGAAGGATCTTGAATGGTCCGATATAACGAGGTGCCAACTTGCGGGGAGCACCACGCTAGGCACATCCTTAGCCAAACCTGTTGCCCAAGACGATAGGTCAAAGCTGTCGCATAGTGCTGTCCGCATAGTGCTTCTGAGCAGCTACTTCAGACAGGAGGGACCTGCAGGCTTTCTGCCAGGTTCTCCGACAGTGCCTGACCATTTGCTCAGCCGATCGGACCCCCATTCCTGTCTCCTGTCCTGGGAACATGGGTGGAGCGTACCCGTACTGGCACTCAAAGGGTGACATTCCCAGAAATGAGTGCCAGAGGGTGTTATGTGCGTATTCCGCCCAAATCAATTGGTCCGACCAGGTAGACGGTGAGGAGGAGGCCAGACAGTGGCTATTAGAATGGGGGTGGAAGCCAGATGTTAGGCTGGCCTCTGCCCCCAACAGTCAGCAAAATGCACCCCAGAACAGGCTGGTGAATTGGGGCCCACAATCTGACACAATGTCAGAGGGGAGTCCGTGAACCCAGCTGACGGCAGCTTTGGGAGAGCCACAAAGCAGCCAGCCTTGGAGAACCTGTCCACAATGACTAGAATCACAGTGTTGCCATGTAACCATGGCAATCCCGTGATAATGTCAAGGGACAAGTGGGACCAAGAACATGTGGGAACAGCCAGTGGGAGCAGCAGACCATTGGGCCTGGTTCTGGGGTCTTTACATTGAGAGCACACCAAACAGGAAGCTACATGAGCATGCACATCTCCTTCCATGCGGGGCCACCAGAATCGCCATCGCAGAAGCTCAAACGTGTGTTTAGTCCCTGGGTGTGCTGCCCACTGAAGCATGAAAGAGAGCATCTGGCTTGATGTTCTTCGAGCCTGGTTGGAACGATAGTGCGAAATAGAACCGAGTGAAGAACAATACCTACCTGGCTTGGCGTGAATTATGACAAATTCTTGTGGTTTATCCAGATCAGAAAGGGATGTTTTGCTCCCTCAAGCCAGTGTCTCCACTCCTCTAGTGCGAGCTTGACCGCCAGTAATTCGCGGTTACCCACATCATAATTCCGTTCAGCAGGAATGAGGCAATGAGAAAAGTAGGCACAGGGGTGGCCAGTGCCAGACTGCTGGGAGAGGACTGCCCCCACACCTACCTTAGAGGCGTCCACCTCTACGATGAACAGAAATTCTGGGTCAGGCAACTGGAGAACTGGGGCCGTAGTCAACAGGCACCTTAGGGTGTTGAACGCTTCCTGGGCTTCCGTAGACCAGACAAACTTTCCTGAGGTCTTCCTCGTTAAAGCGTTTAAAGGGGCTGCCATGGAGCCAAAATTCCTAACGAACCGTCGGAAGAAGTTGGCAAAACCCAGGAAGCGCTGGACTAGGTGTACAGAGGTTGGCCTGGGCCAATTGTCCATGGCCTTGATCTTGGCCGGGTCACATGCGCAAGGTGGTGTGGGACATGACAAAGCCCAAAAAGGAGATGTCCACGCATGGAACTGTGATTTCTTCAGTTTAAAGAACAGGTGGTTCCCCAGGAGCAACTTGAGACCAGCGTGAGAGGGTGGGTTTGGTGGGGCACCACTCCGGGATCTAGTGACCGACTGTCTATAGCTGCTATGGGAATGGGTTCCCTAAGGGGACTAGCGGCAGGGCCAGCTTTCTGGCGAGGCCGGCATCCAGAAAGTTTCCTGCTGCTCCCGAGTCCAAAAAAGCAGGCAGGCAGATCTCAAACAACCCCTACGCTAGCGTGGCATTGAGAAACACTCCCTGGGCCCGAGGGAGAAGCGACAGGTTTGTCAGTGGTCTCCCCTCCTCTGATTGCTGTTGGCATTTCCCCGAGAGCTTAGGACAAGCAGTAGAGGCTTCTGCCTTTGCTCATGTGGGCCTTACACTCCTGCTGCGGCAGGCGAGTGTGTCCCAGTTGCATGGGTTGGTCCCTACTGCTGGGGGGTTCCTCTAACCCCCAAAATAAGCCTGAGACAGTGGGTGGAGCACAAGGAGCTCGAGAGGCTCTGGCACGCCACTCCTCAAGGAGGTTATCAACCCGTTGGGCCAACTCAATGAGTCGATCGAGGGAGGTGGGAGGGTCACGGTAGGCCAGCTCATCTTTGAGCTCCTCACTGAGACCACGGTGGAAGGCTGAAATGAGAGCACTGGCATTCCATCCACTTTCCGCCGATAGCGTGCGGAATTCGATGGCATAGTCAGCCACCAACCTTTTCCCTGACGCAGGTGCAGGAGGTGGGACCCCTCCTCTTCTCCACTGACTGGAAGATTAAAGGTTTGCAACAGCGCAGCCACAAACCAGGCCGCAGAGGCACATACGTGGAGGAGGTCTTCCCACACCGGGGTGGCCCAGGCTAATGCCCTACCGGTGAGGAGAGAGATGATGTTCGCCACCTTAGCACGCTCAGATGGAAAGCGGGATGGTTGCTGTTTGAATACCAGTGAACACTGAAGAAGGAACCATCTACAGCCTCCTGGTTCACCAGCGTAGCGCTCTGGGGCTGGTAGAGAGGGCTCAGCTTGAGGCACCATGGCTGCTTGGGCAGTCGCAGCCTCCCACTGGGGAGATTCAGGAGTTTCCTGGCTAGTGAGCTGTCTTACTAGAGTTGTCAGACCCTGCAGCTGAGAAAGAATCTGCTGCAGGGCCTCCTTACAGTCACCCCCTGACTAGCTAGAGTGATTCTTGCCTGCTCTAGATCAAATGGCTCTGCTGAGTCCATTTTTTGGCTGGATCTTTCTGTAATGTGGTGCTCACCTACAAACAAAGCAATGTGGGGGAAAAAGGTGGGGAAACAAACAAAGGATGCCAGGGAAGAAACCCTGGCTACCTCAAAGGAGGAAAATGAAAACTAAAGGCAAAAGGATCTCCCAAAAGAAACAAGAGAACTGAGGAGTTACAGGGAAGGCAGACAATCCTGCCTTCCTCTGTTTAACGAGTGTATGTGTGCTAACACGCACACACACCCACACACACCCACACACACACACACAGACACAGGGAACTTGAGGGGAAACCTGGGGTTCAAACAGAGGGAAACAAACACAGGAGAAACACACAGTGAGACCCACTCCGCCTTCGGCTTGGGAATATGGCTGACACCCACACTCAACCAGAGTCAAAGATTCAGCACTGGGGCAACTGGATCTGAGTGCGTATATAGCCTTCTGCCCAGGTGTTGTAAATCAGGCTTAATTACTAGCTGGCGTGATTCGGGGCCTCCCCCTGGTGGCAGCAGGAGACCTTGCCCTAGAGTTACCCCTTTCAATCTTATGTTATTTTATTTTATTTTTTATATTTGTTGGATGAATAGTTATAATGTATGATTATTTGTTTGGTATGTTAAGTAAGTCAGTCCCCAGGAAGAATAGCTGCTTTCAAATAGATCCAAATAAACAATAAACATACATGTTGCGTATGGGTAACTGAGCACCTGTGTTAATGATGAATGGACCTTATTGTAGCACTGTCTGGATGTCCTTGTACATATGTAGTGGAAAAAATGCATTTTACTTTGAGGCATTTTAAGTCACTGAAGTGCAGTCATGCTCATCTTGTTAATGAAATGTCACTGACAGGAGAGATGTGTTTATCAGGAACCTCATATGGCACATGGACAGTAGAAACACTTATTCCAAGCATGAAAACTTTTTTTATCATCCCAAAAGTCAGAAGAAAGACGAATAAGCATTGTTTCCAAAACTTTTGTCCATATAGTGTATTTAAAACGTGATTTTTTTTATGAACTACCTGCAGAGGTGTATTTTGCATGGGTAAAAAATGAAAAAGGAAGTTCACAGATATGCATTAAAAATGTAATAGTAGAGTAGTAAGTGGAGCACAGACAAGTACTACCAAAAGAACCAAGTTGGTTTCTCTGCACCACTCATGGGGAAGTGACTATTCACTTTTGTTAGCACAGCTAACCTTCAGTATTGCTTATTCTTAGATTTCATGATGCATTTCAGTAGATGCATTTCATTAGTACAAGACACTCATTGTCATCTGAGGTGGGGGCATTTGATGACAGTACTGCAGAGTTGAACCTAAAGGGGTGCTGCAGAAGCTAAATTGACCAAATGGTGTTGTTCTGACATTACACTGTTGATAGTGTGATTCTCCCTACCTGTACAGAAAATATACAGTATCTCTTAATTTTGAATTAACTCTGATTTAACAACTCTTAGTCTTTCTATAGTGTTTCATCTCAGAAATTCTTCTTTATGCTCTAAGGACGTTTCTCCATTTTAACGTTGGTGTCTGTCAGTGAACTGAGCTTGTCTATTCCCTGTAGAGAAGCTTTGCCAAAAGAATTGGACCCTCTGGAGTAGATAAACATGAACCTATTGTCACCATGTCTAATGTCATGCATGGGCTAGAGGGCTATAAAGCCCCCCAGCATTTAACTGTGGAGCAGTGGAACTGTGTTCTCTGGAATGATGGTGTTTCATCCTGTACTTTTGGGATAAGTTAGGGAGTTGGGCATGAGGTGGAGTGGTGATCATTCAACATTCTGATTGCTCCTGTCATTTGAATGCAATTGAATCCTACAGCAATGCTCCAAAGAATAGTGGAAAGCATTTCCGGGACAATGGAGACATTATTCCAAATTTTAGTAACAGTGAATGAGGAGGTGTTTCAATAGCTCTGTCCATATAGCATTTATAAAATAGAGCAAGATGCTTTCTTCCAGCCATGATGAGATAAACAGTAATGTTATTTGAATGTTTTATGAACCAGCCTTGGGGGTGTATTTTGCATGCACTTTTAAAAAGGTTGTAGCATTTTAGGGCTTTCCTTAGAAGGTTGGTTACGAGGTAAATAGACTGAATGTTAAAATCTGACAACTGAATAATTACTGCAGTTAGTGCCTAATAATAGAGTAATTTACAGCCATTTAATTATCAGTAACAATGGTAAAGGTATCTGTCACTGTATTACGTACAGCCAAATGTTTCCTATGAATTTGATCCATCTGATGTAGTAAACACACACACACACACACTAGTGAACTAGGGGCAGTGAGCACACACACACACACAGAGTGGTGAGCAGCCAACTCCAGTGCCTGTGGAACAGAGAGGGTAAAGGGCCTTGCTCAAGGGGCTTAGTTACATTATCAATACATTTGGTGATATATGAACAGACAATTATCTGTACTGCGTACTCCTGGAGATCTGTGGTGGTGTTATTGGTAGCAGCTTCTTTGAACACAATCTGTGGAATGTGTTCTCATGGTAAAAACACAGCTCATCCAACAAGAACAAAAGCCCACTACATGTTTTATTTAGCAACAAAAACATGGTAGCTTATAGAAAGCAGTGATGGATTCTAAAACTGATCTAATTCATTGCATGTAGCAAAAACAGGAATGTACTTCTCTGGAGGCTTTTTTTGCATCTTGCATGGTCACTCAGCATGTGAGGACGGTCTGCTCTAGGCAGATTTGCACATGTGCCATATTCTTTCCAATTTCTAATGATAGATTTAACTGAACTCCTATGACTTGGACAGTTTTCTGTGTCCATCTCCTGTCTCAATTTTTCTGTATCCATCTCCTGTCTTATACTCTTCAATAAGCTTCTTTAATAAGTGTGGAGAGTTCTTATATCTTCATGTTGCATTTGGGTAGCCAGAACTACTGATTAGCCAGTGACCTGAGCTTCTAGACAGGTGTCTTTATATTACAGTCACTTTCACTGACATTCACTCAGCTGACTTTCATTTTTCTGATTGTGTCACTCCATGAGTTGTAGCCCGAACATCTACTTATGTCTGCTTGTGATCATCCTAGTAAGTTAAGATTTTGTTTACAGTACTCAGACCTCCGAGCACCTCTGAGGTGGAAATGGTGAGTAGCCAATCAGTACAGAATTGTGCAGTATCAGTATGGTAGCCCAAGAGATACATTGCTGTGCTGCAAAATAATGGTGAGCCTTCTGGATTTTCTTTTACCCATAACTTCATCTCAAAAGTGACTCATAGCTCCAGGTAACACCAGTGCACATGGGGCTCAGCTGGCTTAGTGGAGCATTAAAGCTAAACAAATTAACTTTTTAATTAGTTAGTTATTTAAGGGCATCTTCATGAAAATGGAAATGTAAAATGTCACACATTTAGAGTCTGTGTTCATTCTGCAACTAAGTGGCATATATAACTCCAGAACATTTGTTCTTTGTAAGTAATGTGTGCAAAAACAGCCATTTAAAAGTTAATCATTATTTTTGAATATCTTAGTCAGAGCAAATAAGGCTGAGGTAAATGGGGAAATGGGGAAGCTTGAAAACAAAACCCTGTACAGATCGTCTTGAGGAAACATTTCAATGCAAAATTCCCACAACCAAAATGGAATGCTAGGGGGGTGTTGCCTTTTTATCTTTCTAGCATCCAGGCTTTTTTCTGTCCTGGCACCAAAGTGGTGGAACGAACTTCCCCTGGGTGTCCGAACAGCATAGTCACTCACTGTCTTCAAACGCAGACTGAAGACCCACCTCTTCCAAGAATACTTGGGCAAATAGCAGAGAGGTCTCCTTACTGACTTGTGTTTAGTAATGTCTAAACTTAGAGGATCTTTAAATTATTAGTCTATTCAAACTAGCTGGATTTTTTGGGGGTAAATAGCAAAGCACTTTTGTAAGTTGCTCTGGAGAAGAAAGAAATGAAGAAATGCCTTAAATGTAAATGTAAATATTTGTATACGCTCATCTTGTTTATATTGAACTGGTCTGTTTAGTTTGATGTAGCAAAAAGGTAAAACCACAAGCTTCTTAATATCAACATTTTAACTTTACCAATCACCTGCTCTGCTAAGCCATTGCTAAAATTGAGAGCTAGCAGTCAGCTAAAAGTCAGACTGTACTTTACACTGTGTTCCTCATAGACTGGTTTTGTTTCTGTATAAATTGCAGTCGAATCTCATTGGGCGTTTTTGTGTTTTTGGCTTTGCTCTAATATGAGTAAAATGTGCTCCAACTGGTTTTCTGAAGAAAACAAAGATGCAGCCAGTTCCTTATTTAGTCTGTGTGTGTCCAGTGGAGTGTGTGTACTGGTGTGTAATATTTCAGACTGGAACACTGGGAGAAACTATAGTACTGAAACGAAGACACTGCGGTTTGGTTTGCTATGAGTCTGCTGTAGGACTGGATATCCTGATGAAGACGGAGCTGAACTGGTCTAACTGAAGACTCTTCTGAAGACTGAGTTCAGAAACAGGTAGCCCTGCTGTGACTGATCTCATCACTGCTGTTCCTGCCTGTCACTTTAATTCTGAAACTGAAGGAGACAAATCATGTGATCATTAGTTATAATATCTGCACAGGAATATGAACAGTCTTTCTGTTGAGCGATTGATCTCTCTCTCTCTCTCTCTCACACTCTTTCTCTCTCTCTCTCTCTCTCTCTCTCTCTCTCTCACTCTCTCTCACACTCTTTCTCTCTCTCTCTCTCTCTCTCTCTCTCTCTCTCTATCTCTCTGTCTCTCTCTCTCTCACACTCTCTCTATCTCCCCCCAAATTCTTGTAGTCTGTAGCTGTGCTCTAATGTCAGCTTTTTGTTCAGGTAAAATGAAAGATTATAATTTTATGTAGAGGGATTTCTGTGTGCTTAACCTGAAGTGTAATTTAGTCTATGTGTGTGTGTGTGTGTGTGTGTGTTTCAGAGAGAGAGAGAGAGAGACTGTAGGGCAGATGTTTGTGGAATGTTGCCTTACACACTGAGTGCTGAGGTTTAGATCATGTTTAGACCTGTTTTAGTGACACTGTGACCCAGTGTCATTCAATCACACACTCAGTACAGCTCTGAACAGACCCTGGTGTCTAATATGGAAAGAGGCTGTTTCACTAAAATCACACACAGTGTCCTGAAAGATAAAGGAAGGTAAAGGTAAAAATAACACCTGCTTTTAAACATATGCTGTGATACTGTCTGTATTTCTGCCTAAACAAATAAAATAAATGAATGAAAAATTATGAGGAAGAAGACACCAAGTTCTGTCTCTGGATTTAATAGTTCAATTGTCCATTGTCAACTGACAGCAAGCTGGTGTTTGTGTGAGGTTTTTGACTTGAAGAGATTTTAGATCAACATGATTAGCTGTTCCACAGCATACAACAGGTATTCTTTGCTGCTCAGATGCTTCCTGTCTTGTCAAAAAAGAATTTATATTTTTTACTGGTTCCTTGTACAACCGACTTTCCCCTTTTCCATTCTGTTCTGCTTAATGAGAGAAGTTGTAGTTGTCCAGTAACAAACTGTCCATCAAGAATGCTTTCTTTCTCTTTCTTTTTTTTCTTTAGGGTTTTTTTCCAACAGTTTTCTGTGTTATGTGTACCCAAAATAATTAAAGTGAGCAGTAGCTCACTCCCTGAAACACTTTTATTTTGTTCAGATTGTTTAAACTTTAGTGAAATAAAGAACAAAAATATTTATGTTAAATTATACAGGTAGTTTACAAATACAAAGGTGTCAACCGATTGACCACTTTCAGAACTGGTTTCCTTTATTTATCCCAAACTGAGGAAATTTACAAAGGGGTGAAAAGTCCTACCAAAGAAAAAATCTCCTACAACTCCCATTCAAGAAGCTCTAAGTACTTTCTGTTTCTGAACTCTCAATGAAACTTGATGCTCTTCATTCTTTGTGTGCAGTGATGCGAGATGGTGAATGTTCCAGAAGAACTGCTAAAAACTCTTTGGGACTTGCTGGAAAAGGACCTGAATTCATTCATGCGTCACCTGACCAGTGGTGTGGAAGGTTTTGACCATATCCCGAGGGGTCTGCTGGAGAAAGCAGACAGAGAATACACTGTGGACAAGATGGTGGAGACATATGGAATCAGTGGAGCTGTAGAGATCACTCTGACCATCCTGAAGAAGATAAACCAAAACCAACTGGCTGAGGAACTGAAGACTAACCTCTGCAATGGTTCTGCACCTCATATAACCTTTTCAATACATTTAAAAAAGAGAGTTTATCATTTCAAACTGTATCACTGATACTCCATATTTGTATACTCAAACTACTGGTAACAATTCATGTGGGTACAGCCTATCAGAGTATAGTGGGTGGAGCTTATGTTATGCAGATATCTATGGTAATAATAAAAAAAACATACACTCTAACGTTAGTGATTTTAGCAGTTTATTCTGTTACACAATGTAAAAGGCATTTTTATTTTAAATGTTTACCTTATATAGCCAAACTTAAATACCAACTTACAAAATACCAACTATAGTATTTCTTGTTTGTATGTATTAAATGTGCCACAATTAAATCAATTTAGTATTTTATTTCTTTTATTTACTTTTCAGAGTCCGCTGGTATGAGTGCAGCAGGCTCCTCCTCTTCAGCTCAGACTGGAGTCTCCGTTGTTGCTCCTACTACAGGTAGGAGGCCCCCACATTTATTACTACTTCCAATGTCTAAAATTAGAATCAGGTGCAGAACATCAGCTGCAGATGATCAGAACATGGTTGGAGAGGATTCTTTAAAATCTGGCCAGGTCTGCTCTTGATGGTTGAAGTGAGTGGTGAAAATCACCATGGCCAGACCCAAAGAGACCTGTGAGGCCTTCAGAAAGAAGGGTGGAGGTGCAGAGTTTGGGAAGGGGTTTAAAAAGATCTCAGAACAGTTATAAAACAGCTGCTGTTCCACTGTCCACTAAATCATTTACAAGTGGAACAACTGAGCCAACTATCCTAAAATGTCATCACAGGATCCACAGTTAGCTCACGCCAGAGCTGAAGCCAAAGTACAGCATCTACCATCAGAAAGAGACAAAACATGTTTGATTTTCATGGGAGGTGAGCAAGGAGAAAACCCCTGCTGTAAAAAGAAATCAGAGCAAGTTATCCAGAAAACACCTAGACCAAGACCAAGACATCTGGAACAATGTACTTTGGACAAATTAATCCAAAGATGAATTATTTGGACACAGTAACAGAAGTCATGTTTGACATAAACAGTATTTGTGCACATGAACCTATATCAGCTGTGAAGCATGGAGGTGGATATGTGATGGCTGCTTTTCTACAGTAGCTTGCCAACATAAAATATACTAGGAATTCTTTATTGAATGAATTCCTAGTAAATTGTACCAGCTATTATTTTATAAAAAGACATTTAAAGACATTTGTTTCATTATATTACATCTTAAACCTCATTAATATTTAGTTTAGATGAAGATCAAACATTTATATGTTTAATTATATGAACATCGAACATTGAGAGAGTGGACTCCTATAAGTACCTGGGTGTTCATCTGAACAACAAACTGGACTGGTGCACTCTTCAAGAAAGGCCAGAGCAGACTCTACCTGCTGAGGAGATTGAGTTCCTTTGGGGTGCAGGGAGCACTCCTGAGGACTGTCTTCAACACAGTGGTGGCATCTGCCATCTTTTATGGAGTGGTCTGCTGGGGCAGTAGCATCTCGACGGCAGATAAGAAGAGACTGAATAAGCTCATAAAGAGGGCCGGCTCTGTCCTGGGGTGCTTCTTAGACCCAGTGCAGGTGGTGGGAGACAGGAGGATGACAGCCAAGCTGGCATCCATGCTAGAGTATTTTTACATTGAGGGTTCTGTATTCCCTGAACATATGTGTGTAGTTTAATTGTGTGTCTATTGACACTTCTGGTTGTGGAGTCTGACAGCAGCAGGAAGGAAGGACCGCCAATACTGCTCCTTCACACACTTGGGGTGAAGCAGCCTGTCACTAATAATACAAAAAAGTATTTACAAAAAATAATTTCTTTTGTAATATTTTTATACCACCACCACCACCACCACATTTGCAATTATCTGTAAATAATCTTAAAATAATATAGTTTTTTCTCAGAGTTTTATTTTTTTTACTTCTATTATTTATATTGTGTATATATTGGTAATTTATCTACATTTTTGCATCTTACTGTCTTGCTATCCCTTTGGTGCTGTGACACTGTGAATTTCCCCACTGTGGGACTAATAATGGATGATCTTATCTTATCTCATATACTATAAAGCAAACAAATATTTTCATGGGGTGTCCAAACTTTTTCACATGACTGTAGTTTTTTTCATTAGTATTTTATTAATTTTTCATAGTTATTGTTTCATTACAAACACCATCCTAGGCTAGCAGTTAATGTTATTTATTAAATGTCTTAAGATAATAAAGAACATTTATTTCTTACTCTTCTCTTACAGAAGATCAGCAACACTGTGTTCACTTGATGTCTACCCTGAGGCTGACATATGAGCATATACTAATTGGGAATTCACAGAAAGGCCATAATAAGTTCTTGGAGGATATCTACACTGACCTCATTATAGTGCAGAATGAGAGTGGAGGAGTCATAAATGAGCATGAAGTGATGCAAATAGAGATATCTTCCCACAAACCTGCTGGTGAGGAAGACTGTATAAAATGCAGTGAGATTTTCAAAGTCCAGTCTGGGACGGGTCGACGGAACAGAAAAGTGTTGACCATGGGAATTGCAGGAGTCGGCAAAACCGTCTCAGTCAACAAGTTCATACTGGACTGGGCAAAGGGTGAGGAGAATCAAGACATACAGTTCATTTTTCCTCTCCCCTTCCGTGAACTTAATTTGAAGAAAGAGGAGTTCAGTTTGATTGAACTATTGAACCACTGCTTTTTCTCCTCAAACCCTGAACTGAAGTCTCTTCCAGAGGAAGACGGTAAAGTGTTGTTTATTTTTGATGGGCTGGATGAGTGCCACTTTCCTCTTAACTTTGAAGATGGGGAGGAAGTGAAAGATGTGAATGCGAAGACCTCAGTGGGCTCACTGATCACAAATCTCATCAAGAGAAATCTGCTTCGCTTTGCTCTAATCTGGGTAACTTGTCGACCAGCAGCAGCCCATCTGATTCCTCGGAATTACATTAATCAGGTGACAGAAGTACGAGGATTTAATGATGAACAGAAGGAAGCATACTTTAGCAGAAACTGTAGAACTGAGGATGTAGCAGAGAAAATAGTTTCACACATAAAGAAAACAAGAAGCCTCTACATCATGTGTCAAATCCCAGTTTTCTGCTGGATCTCTGCCACTGTGCTTCTACCACTAATGGATAAAGAGAGCAGTGAGAACATCCCCACAACCCTGACAGGAATGTACATAAGCTTCCTTCTACAACAGAAAAACCTAATGAAGGACAAATACAGTAAGAAGACTGGCACTGTTGATACTGAGCTCATGATTCTGAAGCTTGGTGAACTGGCCTTCCATAATCTTGAGAGTGGAGATCTGAACTTCTATGAGGAGGATCTTAGGAATTGTGGGATTGATGTCAGTGATGGCACTGTGTTCTCGGGAGTGTGTACACAGATTTTCAGTCAGCAGGAGGGATTTTCTGAGAGGAACATTTTCAGCTTTGTGCATCTCAGTGTTCAGGAAAGCCTTGCAGCTTTATATGTGCATCACTCACACTGCAACAAGAAGAAGAATGTGTTCAAAAATAAGACATTCTGCAACAAACTTAAATGGGTTAATAAGAACATAATAGATCTCCATAAGTGTGCAGTGGAAAGAGCTTTGCAAAGTAAAAGTGGACACCTGGACCTTTTCCTCCGCTTCCTCCTCGGCCTCTCACTGGAGGACAGTCAGCAAATCCTGACTGAACTTCTGCCAAGCCTGAAGATAAAAACAAACCGTGCTAAAGACACAGCTGACTACATTAAGGAGAAACTGAAAGAGGAAACGTCATTTGACAGAAGCCTGAATCTCCTCCACTGCCTGAGTGAACTGAATGACATCTCACTACCATTTGAAATCCAGAAATACCTGAACTCAGGAGATCTATCAACACGGGCACTCTCATCTCCACAGTGGTCAGCTCTGGTCTTTGTGCTGCTGATGTCAGAGGAAACTCAAGAGACGTTTGAACTGAAGAAATACAAAGCATCAGAAGAAGGACTGAGGCGCCTACTGCCTGTGGTGAAAAACACAAGACGAGCTTTGTAAGTATGATTTTCATTTATGTTTTAAGTGAAGTGCCTTTATTGTCATTATACCAATACATTTCTACAGTACAATGAAATGCTTCTATCCTAACTGTAAAAGGCTGGGATCAGAGCTATTCCTGTAACTGTAATGAGACTTCTGCACCTTTCAGCAGGTATTTTGGCCCACTTCTAATGAGCAAACTGCTCCAGTTCTCTCAGGTTTGAAGGGTGCCTTTTCCAGGCATGTTTCCACTTTTTCCAAAGATGCTTAATAGGATTTAGGTCAGGGCTGATAGAAGGCCTCTTCAGAATAGTCCAATGTTCCTCTTAGCCATTCTTGGGTGTTTTAGCTGTGTGTTTTTGGTCATTATCCTGTTGCAAGACCCATGACCTATGATTGAGACCAAGCTTTTTGACACTGGGCAGCACATTTCTCTCTCTAATCTCGATAGTCTTGAGATTTCATTGTACCCTGTACAGATTCAAGACACCCTGTGCTAGATGCAGCAAAGCAGCCCCAGAACATAACAGAGCCTCCTCCATGTTTCACAGTAGGGACAGTGTTCTTTTCTTGATATACTTCATTTTTCCATCTGTGAACATAGAGCTGATGTGCCTTGGTAAATAGTTCCATTTTTGTCTCATCTGTCCATAGGACATTCTCCCAGAAGCTTTGAGGCTTGTCAACATGTAGTTTGGCAAATTCCATTCTGGCTTTTTTATGATTTGTTTTCAATAATGGTGTCCTCCTCGGTCATCTCCCATGAAGTTCACTTTGGCTCAAACAACGACGGATGTTGCGATCTGACACTGATGTTCTTTAGGCTTGAAGTTTACCTTTAATCTCTTCAGATGTTTTTCTGGGCTCTTTTGTTACCATTCGTATTATCCTTCTCTTTGATTTGTCATCACTTTTCCTCCTGCAGCCATGTCCAGGGAGGTTGGCTACAGTCCCATGGATCTTAAATGTCTGAATAATATGTGCAACTGTAGTCACAGGAACATCAAGCTGCTTGGAGATGGTCTTATAACCTTTACCTTTAACATGCTTGTTTGTAATTTTCTTTCTAATCTCCTGAGACTCTTTCCTTCGCTTCCTCTGGTCCATGTTCAGTGTGGTACACACCAAGTCACCACATGGTTCAAAATCAAAGTCAGACTTTCATTTGTTCATAGCATTTTTATTCATCACCAACATATGTTATTTCTTGGATGCTTTTATGCTGGACAACCAGCACAATCCTGGGGTGACCAGCTAAACCAACACCAGAATATCAATAGACCAGCAAAATCATTGTAGTATTTATGGAATCCAGGGTTTTCCAATATTGAAGGACATGAATTCAATTACATGTTAAAGGTAGGAATTGTGGGCATAATTTTTTTCTTGTTTTGTTTACCAGTAATTTAAATATGCATTTTTTATTAGTTTTTATAATTATTTGCCTAATTATAATTTTGTGGTTTAATAATAATATTTGTAAATATGTAGTTCAGTTTTCTATTGACTGTGCCTTTTCTGCACAGATGCAGAGGCAACAGAGAACTACACAAGACTCATTCATAATTTGAGATTGAGCAGCAAAGCTGCTGTTCTGAAAGTTAGGTTATTTTTAAAGTTGTTTGTAAATCACTAAGATTAATAATTATGAAAACTCATGCCTGGTCAGGTGTGGCAGTGACAAACAAGGAAACACTTGAAAGGAATAGACAATGCATGACTTTAATGAACGAAGGCAGAAAAACAAGACAGGACTTACAAACAAGATAGAATAAGTCAGGGTAGTAGCAAACTAATGCACAAAACTGATAAACAATACAAACTTGGCAATGTAGGTGGGACTGGGGCAAAATGACAAACCTGGGACTGGGAAGAGACAGCATTTAGAAACAAGGGACTGACTGAGCATAAAACAAAACAGGGCAGAAGAAAACAAAACTGCAAAACTGCTGAGCCAGGGAATGAGGGCAAAATGAGATCTCAAAACCACAAGCAGGGCTTTGGTGTACAACAACAGGAGGACAAGCAAAGTCACAAAGTAACACTTTGGACAGGGACAGGGATAAACACCACTCAAAGAAGTGCTTCAGAATGCAACAATAAAACACAGGTGACAGGGTAACAAGGGCAAAACAAAAACTAGAACAGACAGGGAACGAAGGGCATGGCACTATGAACAAAGCCAATAGAACACAAGATAGCAACAACAAGAGTGGGTTTACCCAAAACCAAACAGATCACGAGTGACATGACACCAAAGGCTTTTCCATGAGCTGATCATGGAAGACTCTGGACCCAGAAAGACACAGTGAATTCACAGCAGTGAAATCCTGAGCATGAAGGGCTTTTGTAGCCACAGTCCCAGGTGTTGTGCATTAACGAGAGGGATCTCCGGAATCCTGACTGACAGGGCTTGATTGGCCCGGGGGAGAGTGTGAGAACAAGATCCTGACAAAAACACACCCCTTCTGTTATTTAACCCTAATCGAGTCATTATTCTGTGTTGAACTGGACTTGGCATAAAACATTACCCTGAGCTTCAATCCAATAAGGCTATAATATATACCTGACCAGAAGTAGCAAATTGAAATAATTCATGTTACGTTACTTTGAAAATTACTTTACTCTTTTTTTCAGACTAGCTTTATGTAATCTTGGAGTAAAGACGTGTGAAGCTCTGGGATCAGTTTTAAAGCTGGAAAACTCCCTGAAAGAGCTGGACCTCAGTAACAATGACCTGCAGGATTCAGGAGTGGAGCTGCTCTCTGCTGGACTGAAGAGTTCACACTGTAAACTGCAGATTCTCAGGTCAGTGTTTCTGTCAGTTCATTCTGAAATGATAAATGTGAAGATGTGAGATTCAGAGCTTTACTAAGATCAATATACCAATATCAATATACAAGATGAAGTTTCAAGTGAAGGTCAGAGGTTGCCAATCAAACAAAAATGATCAAAGATGGTGTCCAGTCGCCTTTGGATTTATTTATTTTAAAATGACACAGTTTGTAAGATATGGAGTTCCGCAAGGCTCTATTTTAGGACCGCTATTATTTACATTATACATGTTACCACTGGGCTCAGTTATAAGCAGACATGACATTAATTTCCATTGTTATGCAGATGACACACAGCTCTATATATCAGCGAAACCAGACGATAAATTTAGATTACAGAAAATGGAGGACTATGTAAAGGATATAAAACTCTGGATATCACATAACTTCCTTCTTCTTAACAGTGACAAAACCAAGGTCCTCCTTTTAGGTCCAAAAGGCACTAGAAATAAACTGTCAGACTTAATGTTAGACTTGGCTGATGCTTCCATCATTCCTGGTTTAGCAGCTAAAAATCTTGGTGTCATATTCAATTCAGATCATTTGAGCAACATATAGCTAATATTAGTAGAACAGCCTTTCCACGTCTTAGAAACATCACCAAACAAAGAAATTCCTTATCTCCTCAGGATGCAGAAAAGCTAGTACATGCTTTTATTACCTCAAGGCTAGATTACTGTAATGCACTACTGTCAGGTTGTTCCAGCAGGAACCTCAATAAACTTCAACTAGTTCAAAATGTTGCAGCCAGGGTCCTTACTAAAACTAGAACATTTGACCTTATCATTCCAGTTCTATCAGCACTTCATTGGCTCCCAGTTAAATTCCATATTGACCACAAAATTCTTCTATTAACATACAAAGCCCTACATGGCCTCCCTCCTGAGTACCTGTGAGATCGTATTACATATTATGAACCATCAAGACTACTTAGATCTCAGAGTGCTGGCTTCTTATTACTTCCCAAAATTCAGTTACTCAGGTTTGTGGATGGTGGAGCAAATAGACGCTAGCGTTTCAGGGAGCTCCCTTGTCTGTGTTACCTTCTGGCTCTCTCCTTTTAATTAGACTGTTATAGTCAGACTTGCTGGAGTTGTCAGACACACTCTGATACTGTTCAACATTCTCTGCTCTCTAGAAATCCATTCAGAACTAACCCTGTCTCTTTACCTTCTCTGAGTAAATGGTCACCCAGCCCGACCTGCTGGAAGATTGCCTGCTGGTATCTCCGTAAGCTTTTCGCTCTGCTCCCTGTCTGTCTGTCTCTCTCTTTAGGACAGTGGAATTTTGAATTGTTTCTCTTTCCGGGTCATTGCTATTGATATTTCGTCAAGATATCAAATGAAATTTTACTTTATCAGAATGGATTTAATGGAATTCACACCCTGAGCTTCACAAGCTCTGAACTAGTTTTCACTGTAAAAGCAGTTTAAGAGTTTGTAATATCACTGACTGTTCAAAAACCTTTGCAAATGACAATATCCAGTGTGACAGCCTTATTCTGATTTCAGTATCAATATTTCTAGATGACATTAACATGTTTCCATTTACCATTCTTACAAAGATGCAGTAAGTCATTTTGTTCATATGATATGTGGAGAAATGTTTTGGGACACCCACACATTAAACTTATATGAGCTTTTATGACATCTCATTTTATTTCCTTAGGCATTACTAGACTAAACTAAGCAAACTACTACAAGGCTCAATAATCCAGGGTTCATCAAGGAAATTTAGCACCCATGTTCTACTTAAACTTATTACAATAAGCTAGAGGAGAAAGAGAACCAACAGGCTTCCCATACCTCTAAACACTAGGGAGTCTACAGAAATGAGTAAATAAGGCTACAAAGCTTGTGTCACTTTTCCATGACTTGCTCATTCGACTCAGTATACTGGAGCTCATACTAAAGTCACTACCCTCAGAGGGACTGCTTCTAAGTGTTGGCACTATTATAGATCTCCCTGACTATTTAAATACCACAGCAAAAACCTCACACCGTATTTCCATTCCTTCTATTCCTCTCTCTTTCTCTCTCTGTGCCTCTCTCTCAGTCAATCAGCATCTTGCTGCCTGAAAGGAATGAACTTATCCAGGGCCACTGGTTTCAACCAGTCTGTACTAAGGGCTGAGTTCTTGGTCCTGAAGACTTTGACATTGACATTGAAGACATTGACTTCATGCGCTCTCCTTATCCAGTGTAACAGTGTACTGTGTTGTAGTGAACTGTATCTTACTGTACTGATGTATCATAACTTGCAGTTAAGCTTATATTCAAAATAGGAGTCCCCTGTTGGAACGAACTGGAAACATTTTCAAAACAAGAAATATGAAAATAAAACATAATAAAATACCAGAACCATGAGAAGGCCACAGCTCCTATCAGAACATCCCAGTGAGAAGTCATGTTAGGGTTCGGCTCATTAAAATAAACAGTCCACAGGTCTACTTATGTGGTAGTGTCACAGCATCCATCTTTGTAGACTCATCAACTCACCCGGGACTTGACCCCTCCTCCTCGTGTGAAAAAGCCCTGTTGCAGCCTTTCTTTGACATGTCTGTACGTGGTGGCTCTTGATGCACTGACACCAGCCAGAGTCCAAATTCGTGAATCAGCTTTTCTTGAAAATCCTCTCAAGGCTGTGGTCATCCCTGTTTCTCGTGCACCTTCTCCTGCCCCATTTTCCCTTTCAGACAATTTTCTATTAATATGCTCTGATACAGAACTCTGAGAACAGGCCAGCCTTTCAGCAGTGCTCTTCTGTGGCTTATCCTCCTTGTGGAGGGTGATGATGATTGTCAGGCCAGCAGTCTTCCTCATGAATATGGGCTTGTCCTGAACTAGAGTGAGAGATACTCTGTATTAATAGTGTTTGAATAGTAAGTTACTCCAAATATAATATTCCAATAATGTGAGATACTGGATTTCTGATTCTGATCAAATCAAAAGAGTTCAGAATTAGGGATAACAGATTTCAGAGATAACAGAGAGATAACAGTTAAAAGGGAGGTTGTGGTGGTGGAGGGTTGCGAACATGGACACGTGAACAAGCTGAAGTGTTTATTGGAGGTGAGATTGGGAGGAGGGGCTTCAGGCATGTTCCAACATTTGTGCTATTTCATAACACTGTTTTGAGTTCAGTCCATGCCATTAGCATATGATGATTGGGAGGAGACTGAGGAGAGGGGAGAGACCTCAGCATGAGTCCCACAGGAAGTCACTGGTTCCAGGGTAAAAGCCGAATCGTGCTGCAACCCGACGCCAGTCCACACTACAATATGTGGAGCTGATCCGGAGTCTCTGGGGTAATGCACCCAGGACAGAGGGAAGTCCAAAAGAGCAAAGTCCCTTGTCCCTTGACCCTGCTCATGTACTTTCATTCATGTCTCTATAGCTGCAACAGACCCCACAAGCTGTAAACACAGAAAAGGTATAGGCATAATTCATTTAAACATCTTCCTCAGCTGGATAAACTGGATCACTTGTACATTTTAAAATCACATTCTGATCCAGATTTAGTTGTAGTGACTGAATCCTGGATAAAACAAGCTGTGATGAAGTATCTCTAACTGATTGTCAACTTTACAGAGCAGACAGGAAAGCAAGGGGTGGAGGTGTGGCTATTTATGTTAAAGCTAATATCCAAGTAAAAACTCACAGGTTTGTAACAGCTTTGTGGGAGCTGGTGTTTACAGACCTGCTTCTGCTTCTTTTTATGCTGTAGATGATTTAGCTGAGCTTTAATTTCCATACATTGACTCAGAAATGTTGATTGTAGGTGATTTTAATCTGAACTGGTTAACTAATGCATCCGATCATCTGAAGGAAGTGTGTGGTAACCTCTCTCTTCATCAGCTGGAACCAGAACCAACACGACCAAACTTGTGTGATCCCACCAAGTCAGCCTTAATAGATCTAATGTTATCCAACAGATCTGACAGAATTACGTCTACATGTTTATTTAACCCCGGTATTAGTGACCACTGTCCTATCAGATACATTAGGAACACCAGCATAAACATGTCAGGCTCTCGGATGGTGGTTAGTAGAAATTTTGAACATTTTAATGATCAAGTCTTTTTAAATGACCTGGTGCTCAGCAACATTCACTACTCTACTAAATCCCAGATGTTGACTTTAGACCATTTTAATAAAACAGTTCTTGCAGTGGTGAACAAGCATGCCCCCTATAAAAATGTTAGAATACGAGATCAGGTCTAAACCCTGCATGACCACTGAAATATCCTCCTTACTGAATGCAAGGAAAAGAGCATGGGCCCTCACCAGAAGAAATGGGACTACAGACCAGTGTTTTTCTTTCAGGCAGTTAAGGAATAAATGCACCTCCCACATCAGAAAGGCTAAATCAGATTACTACCTGCACCTGTTTACAAACTCAGCTTCAGACTCTTTCAACTACACAACAGATCAGAGCTACTCCACCCCATATCTTACTAAATGACCATCAGATCACTGGTCAGAGAGAGCTCTTCCAAGCAGCTGCTGGACATTTATTTAACAATGCTAATGTGAAAGACCCCCCAGTGTGATGGATACACCCCCTGCTGTAAGCTACGGTCTCTTTACGATCACTCTTTCTCTCCTCATACATCAGCTAAAGCCCAAAGTGCTATCAGCACTAATAAAAGCACAGGTTGGACCCTTTCTTCTGAAGTTTGGGTCCCCGATCAGTTTAGATCACATTACTTACATTTTTATTCTCTTTATTTAATCAAGCAGAATTTCCAGTGTCTGGAAAACAGCACATGGAATTCCCCTCCACAAAGGAGGCGGAGCTTCAGATCATGATAATTTTTGACCAATATCAAAACTACAATGCTTAGTCAACATTTTAGACTCCTTAGTGAAAGATCAGCTCCAGACGTTTCTCTGTGTAAATTCAGTCCTGTCAGACTACCAATCTGACTTTAGAGAAAAGCCCAGCACAATCTCAGTCACTACACTCATTCTAAATGATCTCTATACTGACATCAATAGAAAGAGACACTGTGCAGTCATCTTCACTGATCTCTCTAAAGCCTTTGATACAAAATATAAAAAGCAGAATAAAAGTTTCTAACACAGCCTGTTGACCCCAGTTCAGTAGTGCTGATGGACACACATGCACTAATAAACTGTATGGAAGGGCTGATCTGAGCAGTGAGTGGAGTGGAGCTGAATACTGCTGAAAAGCTAATTAGCAGTGATAAGTTAGCCTCATTGTCCCTAGCATTGGTTCCTCTGCATCACTCAGGAGATCCAACCATCACTATTTCATATTCTCATATTTCACTCTCACATTACTTCAGCATAGTGTGAGGTGGATGTGGTCATCAGAGGGGGAGGACACTGGTGGACAGATTTGTGGTGCTGATCCATCATATCATGCATGACTATAGCAGAGTTGAAGCTGAGGAGCTGAACTGAACACAGTAATGTTCTGACGTTTGTCACCTGTGATTCTCTGTAGAGTAAATCTACTGTATTCACTCCACTGTAGTGTTTGAATCCTCTCTAAATATTGAATTATCATCACTTTACCAATTCTTTAAAGTCTTAAGTGATTCCTCTTAGCAGCTCTTCCTCCTGCTCTCAGGAAGTTTCCCCATCCACGTCCTGTGTGTTTCCTCTGTCTGTCAGAGATAATTCCTTGCTGCTTGTGTCTATAGTTTGTTCATTAAGGGGTGTTTGGAGATATGATCTGTTCTAGTGCTGTTCAGATTTGATGTTTCTGTTATAGGTGCAGTAATATGCTATAAGCCAAGTATTAAAGTCATAACAAGAAGCAGTTCTACATGCCATATGTTCTGAAAACACGTCTTTATAGAGGGACATCATAATCCCTTTATAATGTTATCATGGCAGTTATTGGTAATTAACTAACTGACTAATTAAGTCAATATTTTAACATAAGAATTGGTGAAGGTTTTCATATTAAGACAACTTAATTACAGTGTGGCTAGCATACTGTACAATGTGTGTCACTGATCACAGTACACTATATGTTGAAGTAAATGCAGGCTAATGAATGCATTCAGCTATTTTAAGTTGCACCCATTGCTGACACTGATGTGCAAATGCACACAGCCTGTCTAGTGCCTGTAGAGAAGTATTGCCAATAGAATAGGACTCTCTGAAGCAGATCAACATAAATATTTGGCACCATGCCTAATGCCAAGTGTCCTCTGGAATTGTGATATAAGTTGGAGAGTTTGGAATGAGGTGGGTTGGTGATCATCCAACATCTTAACCTCAGCGCAATCAAATCCTCACAGCAATGCTCCACAATCTAGTAGAAAGCCTTCCTGTACAGTAGAGACAGTTACTCCAACAAAAGCAGGACAAACTATTTTGATAATCTTGATTTCAGAAGAGACCGTGAATGAGCAGGTGTCCCAATACTTTTGTCCATATAGTGAATGTGAAAATAGCACAGGATGGTTTTCTACCAGAAGTGACGAGTCAAACAGTGACGTTTGTTATTCAGCAACAATTTTTATGAATCAGCTGCAGGAGTGTATTTCTGCATGTGCTTCTAGAGGCAAATAGACTGAAAACTGAATTTACTGTTTTTACTGCTTAATAATGTAGTAATTATCAGCCAGATAATCACCAGCAACTGTATTTAAACTGTGTAATAATAATAATAATAATAATAATAATGTGTTTTTTTCAGTGTCATTATAATTAGTCTTATACTGAAGAGTGCTGTTTGATTTTTAAGGAGATTCTTGGTTTGTCAGAAACTGTTTATTTGATACCAAAGTGTATCATCTCTCTCTCTGTCTCTCTCTCTCTCTCTCTCTCTCTCTCTCTCTCTCTTTCTCTCTCTCTCTCTCTCTCTGCAGAGTGTCTGGTTGTATGGTCACAGAGAAAGGTTGTTCTTCTCTGGCTACAGCTCTGAGTTCAAACCCCTCCCACCTGAAAGAACTGGATCTGACCTACAACCACCCAGGAGAGTCAGGAGTGAAGCTGCTGTCTGCCAGACAGGAGGATCCACACTGCACACTCACCACACTCAGGTATCAACAGCTGTTCAGTGGTGTGTGTGTGTGTGTGTGTGTGTGTGTGTGTTTACAGAGTAAAGAAAATCCTCCATAAGTGTCACTGCTTTTACTTGCTATGTAATGAACCTGATCCAACAAATGTTCATTCTGTTTGTGTCAGAAACTCATTTTTAATAAGAAAACAGGGTTTGATTGTTTCTATGATCACAATGAACACAAACTGCTCTCTGAATAAGAGGAGACAGGAAAGGCCACAGCACGAGACACAACAGGATGAGAAACAGAAAGAATTGAAGAGGTCTCAAATCCATCATCATCATCATCATCATCATCATCATCGCTGAGCTCCTGCACAGTGAACTGCTCTTCACCTTCATTCCTCATTAATGTCCGAACCGATTATATAAATTATTTGGGGTCAGGAAAGTGGTCATCAACCATGACTCCTTTCACATTCTTAGTTTTGCTGAGGAACAGTTTGATCTGATCAAAGGAGTAAGCAGCACAAGAACTCGGCTGACTTCCTAACTCTGACATGTCACTGTCAGACTCCTCCAAAGTACCAGAATCATCTCCAAGTGCTTCTCTGTGTTTTTCACCCCTGGAAGCTCCCTGTGTCCTCCCAGGTCTTTTCCCAGTCCTAGTCCTCTTCAGTTTTCTTTTTCCCGGCTCCCTAAAGAGCGTTTATTCAGCTATGGCATCAGTATCCATACCCTCTCCCTCCACCAAACTAGCAGCAGCAGCTTCCTCACCCTGACCAGCAGCAGCCACAGTTTCAGTAGGATCAGGGTTCAGAACTCTCCTGACTAACGGTGCTGTCCTCACCAACAGTTTCAGCTACTGCACCCCCACCTCAGCCTGCACCATCACCTCAGCCTGCACCCCCACCTCAGCCTGCACCTATCTAAAACAGTAGTCCCCTCTGTGGCATCAGCCCTAGAAGCTAACATGCCCTCTCCCTCCCCACCAGACTCAACCTCTCCTCTAGACCCCCAAGACAAGACAACCATATTTACCATTTGTGATGGACACAGATGGAATTTGGCTTTTATCCCATCCGTGCAGTGAACACACACACACACACACACACAAATTCACACTGTTGAAACACACACAGTGGACAGTGAGCACACACACTCACAGAGCGGCGGGTAGCCATTGCTGTGGCGACAGGGGAGCAGAGAGGGTGAAGGGCCTTGCTAAAGGGCCCAACAGTGGCAGCTTGCCAAGCCTGGGCATCAAACCCACAACCTTGTCATAAAACACTTTTTTAAATGAATAAAATTCAGGTGTAAAACAGACTCACCATCCCAACACTGAGCACACCGCCTCCCCACAGCACCACACCACTTTAAAAGTCTCCAGATCAGACACACACTTATAATAATTAAACTCCATCAAAACCCTGGACTTTACCAGTCTAGAGAGGATCTGAACGGCGTCACAGTCAGCTGACCACTCCACACGGTTCTTGTGGCTGATGTACACTGCCCGTTCAGCCTGACCAAGAGTAACATTAATCAGCAGGCACCAGGGGCAGCCATGCAATGAGTTAACGGGAGTCAGTGAGAGTGGACACAGTAAATACTTCCAGAATGTGTCATTTATTAACACTATAAAAATGTACCCTCCACCACTCCATCACAGTAATGAAGCTTAAAGCAGCTTCATCCTATTGGGTGTGTCTGTGTGTTTCATTGTAGCCTACATTGTCTTTATCCACCTAGACTACATAAACCTGCCCCAGACACATTGTTCCAGGCCTAAAGCGTAGCTCAGCCTTGGTCTAGCCTACTACTCCCCCCACGAACAGTAATAGTATAATAATGAAATTAGAAAGCTGCCGCTGACTGACTAGTTTTGTTGGTGAATGGTGGTTTTAAAAAGTGTTCTCACATTTAAGACTATTTAGTTCAGGATGGAGGACATAAAAGTACTGACCTAGGCTTAAAACCCACCAGAATTCTGTTATTATTGATTATTATTCCTTATCTTTATTATTTTAATAGCAGTAATAGTAGTTTTCATTCTGTTACTCACAACAACTGTTATTTACAATTTATTCAATGAAGCCAATTAAACTGAACTAAGAGAGAGAGAGAGAGAGAGAGAGAGAGAGACACTGAAAGAGAGATACTGTCCTGATCTGTGTGTGTGTGTGTGTGTGTGTGTGTGTGTTTAGGGTGGAACATGGAGGGAAGATCAGAATCAAACCTGGACTAAAGAAATGTAAGTTCACACACACACACACACACACACACACACACACACACACACACACACTCTATCAGTGCAGTGTTCCTCCTCTAATGTCTCTTCTTGTGTTCAGACGGCTGTGATCTCACACTGGACCCAAACACAGCACACACACTTCTCTCTCTGAGTGAGGGGAACAGAAAGGTGGTGTGGGGAGAGGAGCAGTCGTATCCTGATCATCCAGAAAGGTTTGATAGGTATCAGCAGGTGATGAGTAGAGAGAGTCTGACTGGACGCTGTTACTGGGAGGCTGAGTGGAGCGGGGAGAGAGGAGCTGCTGTAGCTCTGACTTATAAAACCATCAGCAGGAAAGGATGGAGATCAGACTGCAGGTTTGGAGAGAATGAAGAGTCCTGGTGTCTGATCTGCTCTGATGAAGGTTTCTCTGTTCGTCACAATAATAACAGAACTGCTCTCCCTCCTCCTCCCTCCAGCTGTAGGAGATTAGGAGTGTATGTGGACTGTCCGGCCGGCACTCTGTCCTTCTACAGCGTCTCCTCTTATACACACACACTCACACACTTACACACACTCACACACTTACACACATTCAACACCACATTCACTCAACCCCTCTATGCAGGGTTTGGGGTTTATTATGGCTCCTCAGTGAGTCTGTGTAAGATAGAATAACTCTGTGTGTGTGTGAGTGTGTGTGTGTGTGTGTGTGTATGTGTGTGTGTGTGTGTGTGTGTGTGTGAGAGAGAGAGAGAGAGAGAGGGAGAGAGAGACTGTGTGTGAGTCAGTGTTTGTGTGTGTAAGAAAATTGACAGAGTTGGAGTATTGCTTAGTAATCAGAATTCTAAGTGCATGTGTACTGTTATGTCTTATTCTGGGAGTTTATTGGCTGGTTGCAGAGCAATAACCCTCAAAAGTTTGGACATCTTCTCATTCATTGTTTTTTATTTTATGTATTTATGTTTATTACATTAATACTAATAATAAAATAAAAATACAAATATTAATAAAAGTCATACATACTATGAAGGATCACATAAGGATTTACTGTTACACAAACCAAAATACCTCAACAGAGGTAAGTCCTTGACTTCCTTTCCTGGGGCGGTTCTGAGGACAGCCAGTTTCATCATAACGTTTGATGATCTGCCCTTGAGGATACATTCAAAGTTCTTGACATGTTTTGGATTGACTAAGTTTAATTTCTTAACTTATATGAGTAGTTCTTATAAGTTACACATTAAGAGGGCAAGAAATTCAAGTAATTAACTCTTGACCAGGCACAACTGAAAGCCATTCCAGGGGACCACCTCATAAAGCTGACTGAGAAAATGCCAAAATATACCAAGATGGTGCCTACTTTGAAAAATATGAAATATGAAATATATTCTGGTATAACACAATTCCACGTTTTTCTTTATAGTTTGGATAACTTTAGTATTAATCTACAATGCGGGTAAAACTCAAAATAATAATAAACCACTGAGGTCTAAATGTTTGATTAGTATTGTATAAAATTCATCAAATCCATTATCTGATTACCCAAGTTGATATAAACACATTTATTGGATAGCTAAAAATCTCTGATGATGGTCTGCTGTAATTGTATTATGAATTGCATGTACAGCTTTCTGATGCTGACTAATTAACTTTATTATAATTAATTTCCTGAATTTAAGAAGATACAGCAGTGCATTGTGCTGTTGGAGGTACTGTATTTATTAATTTTATGAACTTTATTTATTAATCAAATTTGTCTCAATGATCATATTTCAGCAGACACTAAAAACCCCAGGAAGAGAACCAGAACACTGTGGTCAAAACAGGAGGTGATGGCTGTAATGAGGCATTTCAAGCCTCACATAACAAAGGGAACTCTGGCCACAATGGCAGAATGTCAGCAGTGCAAGGAGGCTGAAGATCCTGTGCTTGCTGGTCGAACTGCACAAAATATAAGAGATTTTGTTAGAAATCAAGGGATCTATAAAAGGAAAATGCAGTCTAGCTAAATATTTTTTTGATTATGGACATGCAATTCATGTTTTTCTGTTTACTCCTTATTTAGGGTGATTCATGTGATTCATGTTTTAAAGATTATTGTTTAGGGAAATTTTATTTATGTTTACATTTTTACTTCTGTTTAATAATGTAGGATTATCTAGGAATCTAAGATTATTTTATGCTTACCTTTAGCAATGATATGTCCTAATATCACTGTATACAAGCACCTGCAGTTTTGCGTATGTTTCTTGTTACTTAAGTACCAGTAAACCATTGCTGTCCCTACAACACTGTGAAATTGTAGTTTTTCTGCATTGGTGTTTCAGTGTCCTGCTAAAACGGGTATGTCCTCAAAAACCAGATTCTTACTGTAGACGGGAGATTTTCAGCATGTCTCCATATGCAAGCATATTGTCAGGTTGGAATATCAAGTGTTTCAGTTTGTGTAGAAAAAAATGAAGGTGATATCTGTGTTCTGCAGGGAAAAACATTTTCTAATTTAAAAAAAAATTTTAATCTTTCCGCCGTCTCTTTAAAGCAAAGGGAAAGGTGAGTCCCCTTAAACCACGTTCAAATCAGTTTGGGAGGCAAAGTCCTCATAAGACTTAAAAACCTGTATGTGTGTGTGTGTGTGTGTGCGTGTGTGTGTGTGTGTGTGTGTGTGTATGTGTGTGTTTAGAGTGGAACATGGAGGGAAGATCAGAATCAAACCTGGACTGAAGAAATGTAAGTTCACACACACACACACACACACACACACACACACACACATACACATACACACACACACACACACACACACACTCACACTCAATAAGAAGAACGAGTATAAAGTAAAGGATGGTCTCTCTAGCTGGCCCAGAAAATGATTTACTATTGCATATAGTACTGACGGGCGTACATCTGCTGCCACCACAGCATCTGCATAGGTGTGTATACAGGGTGTGCTGGGAGTCCAGCAGGAGGAGCTGCCAGTGCGGAGAACAGCATTCCATGAGGCCTAAGTACAAAAAAACACAAACAAACGTATGCATATACACACACACACATCCACACACACACACACACACATCCACACACACACACATCCACACACACTCGCTCACAGGCACACACACACACAAACACACACACACTACAAAAATCACCTGTTTCAACACTGTTTTTAACACGCCCTCGTTGACACAGCCTCGTCGCTAACATGGTGTTAAGAACCGCTGAGTTACTATATTAGCTCAAGATACACCATATGGACAAAAGTATTGGGACACCTGTTCATTCATTGGATTATAAAGAGTTTATGATGCTTTTGTTGGAGTATCTGTTTCTGTTGTCCAGTGAAGAAGGCTTTCCATGAGTGCAAAGTATCTGAATCCATTCATTAGAAGGGGTGTCCACAAACATTTAGACATATACTATGTGTACATCTCCAGTGAGTTTTTACACACCACTGTTGAAAACAAATAATAAAAAAGCCAGACTGGAATTTGTCAAACTACATGTTGACAAGACCCAAAGCTTTTGGGAGAATGTCCCATGGACAGATGAGACAAAAATGGAATTTTTCACCAAGGCACATCAGCTCTATGTTCACAGATGGAAAAATGAAGCATATCAAGAAAAGAACACTGTCCCTACTGTGAAACACGGAGGAGGCTCTGTTATGTTCTGGGGCTGCTTTGCTGCATCTGGCACAGGGTGTCTTGAATCTGTGCAGGGTACAATGGAATCTCAAGACTATCAAGGGTTTCTAGAGAGAAATGTGCTGCCCAGTGTCAGAAAGCTTGGTCTCAGTCACAGGTCATGGGTCTTGCAACAGGATAATGACCCAAAACACACAGCTAAAAACACCCATGAATGGCTAAGAGACATTGGACTATTCTGAAGTGGTCTTCTATGAGCCCTGACCTAAATCCTATTTAGCATCTTTGGAAGGAGCTGAAACATGCCATCTGGAAAAGGCACCCTTCAAACCTGAGACAACTGGAGCAGTGAGCTCATGAGGAGTGGGCCAAAATACCTGCTGAGAGGAGTAGAAGTCTCATTGACAGTTACAGGAATCGATTGATTGCAGTGATTGCCTCAAAAGTTTGTGCAACAACATATTAAGTTAAGGGTACCATCATTTTTGTCCTGACCTGTTTAATTAGTTTATTTTTTAAATAATTCTGTTTTAGCATGGTTGAAAAGCAATGTCTGACTTTCATTGGTTAATTTTCATAGCATTTTTTATTAATTATTACTTTTGTCAGATTTAAGTCATTTCTGTGACCATTGTGGGTTGTTCGTTAACCGGTGGGGTACCAACAATTTTGTCCACATGTGTATGCTTAACAGGGAAGATAGATATTGTTAGCTATAACTAATTAACTAGTAACAGAAAGCTAACTAGACAGCTCAGGTTCATTTACCACTGCACTGCGTCTGTGGGATCAGGAGTCAATCCGCAAGCATGTGTAGCATCCTGTGATGTAGGGTCCAGGAACATCCTGATATGACACAGTAACTGAGGGGGTCTCTGCATTCTGAGGAGAAACAAAGAAAAAGAAAAATCAAATTTCTACACTAACCCATTCCTTATACAGATCAGCCACAACAGGCTTGGTTCTCCTTTCTAGGATTTAGTTTAATACCACAACAACAACAAAAAAACAAAACAATAAATAAATGTATTTATTTATTTGACTCCGCCGAGTACAGCTGTTTTGGACACCATTTCCCAGAATTCTCTGGGAGACTCTATGAGTTATAATATGACTCCTACCAGCAACCCACTCTCTCAGTCACCTGAATTCTAATCTGTAGATGTCCCCCCATAATGCCCCGTCTGTCTTCCAGGCCTTCATAAATGATGTTTTTGAGGGATATGTTAGGTCGTTTCGTCATTGCATATATTGATATTATTCAGATTTTCTCTCCAGATAAAGAAACTCACATCCGTCAAGTGTTAGTAAGTCTTCCTGAGAACCGGTCATTTGCCAAGGGAGAAAAATGTGAATATCACATTGACTGTCTCCTTTTTGGGTTGCGTCATCAGCCCTAGGGGTGTGGTTATGGACGACAGGAAAGTAGCTGCTGTGGTTAACTGGCCTAAACCTACTACAGTCAGAACTGCAGTAATTAGGTTTTACAACCTTTTATAGATTTATTAGAAAATACAGCTTGGTGGCCGACCCCCTCGCAGCTCTCCTTAAAGGTTACGCCAAAAGCTCCTATGGACTGCCCAGGCTGACTCAGCCTTCCCAGAAATTATAGATTGGTTCATGTCAGCTCCCCTCTTAAAACACCCCAACCCAGCGGAGTTGTGTGTCGTAGAGGACGAAAAATTGACCAATGTAATCTAACACCTCCATCTGAACAGTGTCCTCCTGACAAAAAGTTCATCCCATCATCCTGTAGAGATAGGCTAATCACCTGGGCCCATTCCTCTCAGACATCTGGTCAGCCTGGGGAGATGCGGACATTTCATTTGTTAGCAAGTAAATAATGCGGATATAAACCGTTCTGTTCTGAAACTTCTGCCTCTCTCAGTACCCTCGCGTCCCTGGTCCCACCTAGCGGTTGATTTCCTCAGAGTTACCTGAATTGTGAGGCTATACTGTTATTCTAACTGTAGTTAACAGATTCTCAAAAGGCATTTGATCATCACCTTTCCCACAACTACCCACAGCATTTCAACTACAGAAGCCTTGTTTCAACATGTTTTTCATTTTTGGTATCTAAGAGGATGTGTCAGATAGAGGTGCTCAATTCACCTCTCAAGTGTGGAGAGCATTTCTGGAGAGGTTATTTTATGTTGTTGATTTCTTGTCTTTTTTCTAATTACTGATTCTGTAAAGCTGCTTTGTGACAACACCAGTAATTAAAAGCTATACAAATACATTAGATTTGAACACAAACAGATAACTTGATTAGAACAAGAAGAGCTTTGACCTAATATAAAATCAGCACTGGTGTATAACCATGAAGCGTCTAGTGATCATTTTATGTCAGTAACAGTAAAATCAACCCAGCACTACTTGTAGATGGTCTCAGCCGTCAGATGACTGGAGATTGCTGTACACACAGTGTTTGTGTCTGATGTCGGATACATGTGTAGACCTATTATGCTGCTCTTATCAGATCCAGAGAAATCAGAATCTTGTGTCTTGATGATGGATTAGGTAGTTCCTGTTCCACCGTATTCAGAATTCTGATATTGACGTGTCAATCAGTATCAGTTCTCGTGACATCCATAGTACAGGTAAATGTAGGTGGAAGTAAAGGTGTAGTGGACTCACGGTGGCACTGTGATCAGAGGTCACGGAGGGGCTGTGAGGTCGCTGCTGTCAGCAGACGGAGTGGTGCACACACCAAGTGTACCATGTAATACACCTCCTGCTGCGAGATCAAGACGAAAAGGCAGTCAATGCTAACGGCTTTTCAACCAAAAGCACTACACCAGAGGTCTTCAAATTAGAGCTTGTGGCATAGAGCTTACATTGAAACCTCAATCCATCTTTTACACAATCTGGTTCATTTAGTAGACTACCAGAACCTGGATTCTAGTTCCAGAATTGAGGAGCTCAGCCTCATATTATTATTATTATTATTATTATTATTTTGAAATAATTATATGCCACTGATATAATGATAGTATAACAACATAATAATGCAATGACACCCTTATAAAGATTATTTAAAGGTCTAATTAAGGATGCACCAATCCTGCTTTTTCAGTTCTAATACTGATACATATCTTTGTGTATCGGTCGATACCCAATATCATTCTGATAGCATTGCTAAATTATTAAATCATATATATCTCACCATGTGGGAGAAAGACTTAAGCATCAGAATTGAAAATTAAAATGAAAATTTTCTGTACTAACTTTGTAAAACAAAATATAACAATTTAACACAATGTACAAAATGACTGAGAGAGTCTGACTGGACGCTGTTACTGGGAGGCTGAGTTATAAAACCATCAGCAGGAAAGGAAGGAGATCAGACTGCTGGTTTGGACGAAATGAAGAGTTCTGGAGTCTGATCTGCTCTGATGAAGGTTTCTCTTTTTTATCAAAATAAGAACAGAACTGATCTCCCTCCTCCTTCCTCCAGCTGTAGGAGAGTAGGAGTGTATGTGGACTGTCCGGGCGGCACTGTCCTTTCACAGCGTCTCCTCTGATACACACACACTCACACACTTACACACACTCACACACTTACACACACTCAACACCACATTCACTCAACCCCTCAGGTCGGCTCTAGTTTGCGGTTCATGTTCAGACGAGGTTCTCCGATCTCCTCTAGAGGCAAGCGAGGTACATTCACTTCCATTTTGGTTCCAAGACGACCTACGTTCAGGGTAGCACGCTGCAAAGTCAGCTACTCCTCTTTTGTTTACAGAGCGCCGCTCTACCCTTACTTTGATTATCCCCCCAACAGCAACTCACTCTGCAGAGTGTGTCTGAGACTGTTGGTTACCTGGCGCAGCAACAGGTGGACCAACAGCACCAGGTCATCCAGCTAGTGGGTGGCGTCCAAAGGGAGCTAGTATAAGCTCTGTTGGAGCCCACTAGCTCTCCCAGCCCAGTCATTACATTCCCTAGTTCGTATCTTCTTGGTCTTGTTGCAGTGCTTGGTCTGACCAGGCGTAGATTGCCTTCTTAGTCTCCTGTCTCGCAGGTAGAGTGCCCCGAACCCAATGTTCAGGTTGTCCTGCCTCCAGTTTATGCCGATATGCAGGCCGCATCATGTGTACAGCCTGGTACGCATCAGGGAGAGGGATAAATTGAAGATGGCTTTATGACCACTAGGGGGCATTACCAGTACCAGGTCATGCCACATGGGTTGGCCAACACCCCCTCCGTCTTCCAGGCCTTTATAAATGATGTCCTTAAGGACTTTCTCAAAGGCTTAGTAGTGGTCTTTTTGGATGACATTTTGGTCTACTCCCCCAACCTGCCCATGCATGTGCGCCAGGTTCGCCTGGTCCTGTCAAGGCCTAGGGCCCACCAGCTCTTCACAAAGCTAGAAAAGTGTATGTTTTAGGTATCTGAGATCCCTTTTCTAGGCTATATCAATAGCAAGTGGGGGATTGAGATGGACCAAACCAAGGTCCAGGCGGTCTTAGACTGGTTGTCTCCTGGCTCCGTTAAGGAGGTCTAGCGTTTTCAGGGATTTGTTTCAGGATTTTAGCAGTTTAGCAGCACCCATCATGTCATTGCACATCACGTGGCACTGAAGTGCGCATTTATTTCAGCCCCGTGCCACCCCGACCCCCTGAGGGTTTTCATTGTTGAGGTGGATACATCCAATACTGGGGTGGGGGGGTGTTCTCTCTCAGCATCACGGGGAGAGTGACAGGCTCCACCCGGTAGCCTTCTACTCAAAGAAGCTCACTGGGGCCAAACGCAATTACGGGGTGGAGGATCGGGAGCTCCTTGCCGTGAAGATGGCATTAAGTGAGTGGCGTCATTGGCTAGAGGACGCTGCTTACCCATTCACCGATCACAAGAATCTGGAATACCTGTGTCAGTCAAGATGTCTGAACCCCCGGCAACCTAGGTGGTCCCTATTCTTTGCCAGGTCCCAATTCTTCATTGTGTATCGGCCGGGCTCACGTAATCCACCAGTCGATGGATGAGTGAGAGTCCATTCCAATGCCAATCCTACCATCAGGGGTAACCATTGTGGCAATCCAGTGGGACCTGGATACAGAGATCGCCCAAGCTCTGACGTGCACCACCGTGCCCCCCTCTTGCTCCCCAGACAGGCTTAACGTCCCAGCAACGTGAAAGGAGAAACTCATTTCCTGGGCCCATGCATCTCCATCTTCTGGTCACCCAGGTGAGGCCCACATGCACCATCTGCTCACATCCAAGTATTGATGGGAAAGGATGTGGGCAGAGATCCTACAGGTGGTAGCATTATGTAGTGAGTTTGCTCAGTGTAAGACCCTAGAACGCTTCCATCAGGGAAGCTCATGCCGCTACCTATACCAGAGCGCCTGTGGTCTCACCTAGTGATAGAATTTGTGACCGACCTGCCCAAGTCAGAGGGGAACACGGTGGTGATGACGGTGATAGATTGGTTCTCTTGGGAGGTCCGGTTCATACCATACCATTGATTCATGTTCTTTTGTGTTGATTCATTGTTCATGGTTTTGTTCATGTGTTGCACTTGGGACTAGGAGTACTTAAGCCTTTACCCTCTTTGTTCACTGCCGTGAATTGACTCCGTTCGAATCCCTGGGACACTCAGAGATTCCACACGCATTGCCAGTGTGTTCAGGTCAGCTCAAGTTTACGGTTCATGTTCAGGCGAGATTTTCCGACTTCAAACTATACCCATTAAGCACAGCTTTCTTTATTTTAAATAAGAAAAACATTATAATGAAGTACAATATTTTGTATTAGTGATTAATATTCCATTTTAACAACATTTATGCTGCTGGAATCATTGTGTTGTGCTCTGAAAATGTCTCAGTATAGATTTTGATGAGCTTAATTGATTTTGGTGAGCTTGGTGAGGTACTCTAACCCTATATGTTATTAGTAGTAGTAGCATAAAATACATAAGTACTGCATAAAATAAAAGGAAAAGTCGAATTTAGGCCTTTTAATATAAATTTTATTACCTGTAAGACTTTTAAAGGGTCTGTGGGAACCCTTGATTAATCACTGCACCGCTTTAACAAAGCACTCGGAGGCGCTACACTTCCACCACACTATGAATCCAGTGTATCTTCAGTGAGATGCTCATATTCATATCTGTGATCATCATTCCTCTTTATTTACACTCAGTGAAAATGGAGAAGGGTCTTACTGAAGCAGTTATGTGGTTTGGATTTGTCTTCTTCCATCATTTAGAAACAAAAACAGAGACGAGTCTCAGTGTAAAAGGAAGATAAATCCAGACGCAGAAGCTTTAACCGCGGCGTCCTGCTGGAGTTTACTGTGAGTTCTGCAGGTGTTTGTCCCTTTATTCTGGTCTGCTGGGAGGTTGGAGCAGACAGATGTCCACAAAGCTGCATTTACTCCGTGACCACAGTTGCACATATTATTCAGAAACTTAAAATCCATGGGACTGTAGCAGCAGGAGGCCACAGTAGGAAAATTGATGACAAATCAAAGAGATGGATAATATGAATGGTAACAAAAGAGCCCAGAAAAACTTTCAAAGAGATTAAAGGTGAACTTCAAGCTCAAGGAACATCAGTGTCAGATCGCACCATTCATTGTTGTTTGAGCCAAAGTGGACTTCATGGGAGACGACCAAGGAGGAAACCATTGTTGAAAACAAATCATAAAAAAGCCAGACTGAAATTTGCCTACATGTCAACTACATGTTGACAAGCCCCAAAGCTTCTGGGAGAATGTCCTATGGACAGATGGAACTTTTTGCCAAGGCACATCAGCTCTATGTTCACAGAAGAAAAAATGAAGCATATCAAGAAAAGAACACTGTCCCTACTGTGAAACATGCAGGAGGCTCTGCTATGTTCTGGGGCTGCTTTGCTGCATCTGGCACAGGGTGTCTTGAATCTGTGCAGGGTACAATGAAATCTTAAGACTATCAAGGGGTTCTAGAGAGAAATGTGCTCTAGTGTAAGAAAGCTTGGTCTCAGTCGCAGGTCATGTGTCTTGCAACAGGATAAAGACCCAAAACACACAACTAAAAGCACCCAAGAATGGCTAAGAGGAAAACATTGGACTATTCTGAAGTGGCCTTCTATGAGCCCTGACCTAAATTCTATTGAGCATCTTTGGAAAGAGTTGAAACATGCCGTCTTGTGGTCATGAACGCCGTCTTCCACTCGTCCCCCTCCCTGATACATACTAAGTTATACACGTTGCGCAGATCTAACTTAAAAGATCTAAAATCCGGGCTCCCCATAGCTGTTCGAGGGCAGACAGGACTAACGGCATGGGGTAGGGATATTTCTTAGTGACTGCATTGAGAGCTCTGTAATTGATGCACGGCCTTAACCCCCCTCCCTTCTTCTGGATTAAAAAGAACCCTGAAGCCACCGGAGACTTGGACAACAGGGATGACAGGAATGTATACTGAGCCTAATTTTGACTTGTTTTAAGGACATTACATCAAAGTTGGATCAGCCTGTAGTGTGTTTTTCCACTTTAATTTAATTTTGTGTGACTCCAAATCCAGACCTCCATTGGTTAATAAATTTGATTTCCATTGATGATTTTTGTGTGATTTTGTTGTCAGCACATTCTATTCGTTTCTGTTCGTTCGTGTGTTTGTTTATCTGGCCTGTCGGTTTAGTTGGCGGTGCGAGGCGGACCCTCGGGCACTAAAGAGGTGAAGAAAGTGCTGATGAATGACCATGTCGCTGTCAGAAAGCCCGTTCTGGCCAGAGCATCCTCAGGGCCTTCCTCCCTACTCTCACCATCGTCATCCTCAATCCCTTCATCCATGATCCGCTCCTGCAGGAGAGAGAGATTAGGACTAGAATCAGTATTAAGAACAGTACTAAGTACATAAACACTGTATTAGGGCTACAAATAAACTACATTGTTCATCAGTCTACGAATTCACTGTGAAGATCCTGAGGAGACCTCTGGGGTAGCAGTACAGTACAGTAGGGGGCGCTATACTGTACATGTGTTACCATTTCCTGCATGTCTTTGTTTCTCTCAGCTTCATCCTGCGGGCCTTCTGCTGCTACTGGGTTCTGCAGCTCCGCTCTGAATGGAAACCAGCCAGCCTGGTGCCTAGCACACACACACACACACACACACACACACACACACACACACACACTCAATAAGAAGAACGAGCAGAAAGTAAAGGATGGTCTCTCAGCTGTACTGATCCAGGATGCTCTGACTGAACTCACAGGTAGACGAGCAGCATGGCGCAGATCACCATGACAAAGCGGCTGAAGGAGGAGTAGAAGTAGACGATGCTGAGCAGAATAGCAGCACGCGAGACTGTGTACAGCCAGTCCAGCCAATCATGGTTCAGCTCATCCTCGTTCAGCATAGCCCCACCCTGAGCGTTCATCTGCAGGTTCTGATTAGCTGGCTGCTCCTCTGGGACGGGATTGGGGGCAGGGTTTGGCCCCATGGGGGCTGCGGGTTCATTTGGCGGAGGTGGAACCGCGGTGGGGCGTGGACTAGGAGGAGGAGGCGGGGGCTCTGAGGGGGCCTGGGAAGCAGCCATCGCAGCTTGACTGGAGAGGAAGTGAACAGGAAGGTTTAGAAATTAGACTCAGTTATTAGTGTGTGATAAAGACACACTTAAAGTCTTTCAGTGTCTTAAACTAATGTGTTACAGGATTATAGAATAACAAGAGTTTAATGAACTTAATAGAAGGATTGTCTCCATTTAGGTCAGTCTATTTCCCAAACCCTCTGCACCACCCATCTCAAACCATGTTCCGCCTCTCTCTGGACAGTTCTGTCCTAGTTTAGGAACAACTGGCCCAGTAAATGACTTACTATTGCATATAGTACTTGCAGGCATACATCTGCTGCCACCACAGCATCTGCATAGGTGTGTATACAGGGTGTGCTGGGAGTCCAGCAGAAGGAGCTGCCAGTGTGGAGAACAGCATTCCCTGAGGCCTAAGACACAAAAACCCACAAACAAACTTATGCATACACACACACACACACACACACACACACACACTACAAAAATCACCTGTTTCAACACTGTTTTTAACTGTTTTTATGCTCTCTGTCCAGGTTTAATGAGTTTACTTTTTAAAATAATTCTGTTAAGGCATGGTAGAAAAGCAATGTCTGACTTTCACTGGTTAATCTTCATAGCATTTTTATTTCTTATTACTTTTATCAGATTCAAGTTATTTCTGTGACCATTGTGGGTTTTAACTTTCATTAACTGGTGGGGTACCAACAATTTTGTCCACGTGTGTATGCTTAACAGGGAGGATAGATATTGTTAGCTATAACTATTTAATTAGTAACAGAAAGCTAACTAGACAGCTCTGATTCCTTTACCACTGCACTGCATCTGTGGGGTCAGGAGTCAATCCGGGAGCATGTGTAGGACCCCAGCATGATCTAGACCTTTTTTGGTCTGAGGCTGAGATCATGTCCTGGTCCCCGTATTGTTATAAGAATTGTCTCTCTCTACCCACCTTTAAGATCATCCTGTAGAGACAGGCTAATTACCTGGGCCCATTCTTCTCTGACATCTGGTCACCCTGGGGAGACGCAGACATTTCATTTGTTAGCGAATAAATAACGCAGATATAAATCCTTCTGTTGTACCCAGTGTAAACCCCTCGTACTCTGCATCCTGGGAAACTCCTGCCTCTCTCAGTGCACTTGTGTCTCTGTTCCCACCTAGCGGTTGATTTCCTCAGAGTTACCTTATTACCTTAGAAGCCTTATTTCAACATGTTTTTCATATTCTCAGAATCAGAATCAGACTTTATTGGCCAAGTATGCTAATAACCACTAGGGGAGAACCGACCCGACTTTCAGTGCCGTTTTGCTTCTCACTTAGTGAAGGTGAGGACAACCTCCCCCGTTTGTTGTTTTTAAACTCATCGTCGTCCTGGTCGTTGTGACTGGTCAGCAGTGCTCTGACCCAGGTACGTCGCAGTCGATGCAGGGTTAGAGAACCTATTAATCTCACCACAATCTACACTGAGACATTTTTAGAGCACAGCACAATGATTCCAGCAGCAGAAATGATGTTAAAATGGAATATTAATCTCTCATACAGAAATATTTCACTTCATTATAATGTTTTTCTCTTTTAAAATAAAGAATGACATCTCTAAAAGCAGAAAGTCAGGCTGTGCTTAATGGGTACATGTTGTAGACTTTAAACTCGACCCTGTCCCAAATAAGCTCACACTGATTAAAATTAGTTGTTTATTAAGAATAAAAACATTTAGAAATTATTCAAAGAGACAATAAGGATCAGCAAAACCACTAAAATTAAGAAACTGAGTCATTAAAATAAATGATTTCATTATTTTTTATATATTTATTAACATAAATGATCCAGGTTCTACATCAAACTGTACATTTCTTTAATATAAACAAACAATATTGATAAGATCTATAAAATGATACTTTTTGTTGTTGATGTCAGACTGATTTCTCACTGTTCTTTAGAGAACTGAACCCTTTAGACAATGAGGAAGAAGCAGTCACTCAATCTCACACACACACACACACACACACACACACTCACACACACACACACACAGGGTTATTCTATCTTACACAGACTCACTGAGGAGCCATACTGATAAAACTCAATCCCTGCATAGAGGGGTTGAGTGAATGTGGTGTTGAGTGTGTGTAAGTGTGTGAGTGTGTGTGAGTTTGTGAGTGTGTGTGTATCAGAGGAGACGCTGTAGAAGGACAGAGTGCCGGCCGGACAGTCCACATACACTCCTACTCTCCTACAGCTGGAGGGAGGAGGAGGGAGATCAGTTCTGTTATTATTGTGATAAACAGAGAAACCTTCATCAGAGCAGATCGGACTCCAGGACTCTTTATTCCCTCCAAACCAGCAGTCTGATCTCCTTCCTTTCCTGCTGATGGTTTTATAAGTCAGAGCTACAACAACTCTCTTCCCGCTCCACTCAGCCTCCCAGTAACAGCGTCCAGTCAGACTCTCTCTACTCATCACCTGCTGATACACATCAAACCTCTCTGGATGATCAGGATACGACTGCAGCTTCTCTCCACACACCACCTTTCTGTTCCCCTCACTCAGAGAGAGACGTGTGTGTGCTGTGTTTGGGTCCAGTGTGAGATCACAGCCGTTTGAACACAAGAAGAGACATTAGAGGAGGAACACTGCACTGATAGAGTGTGTGTGTGTGTGTGTGTGTGTGTGTGTGTGTGTGTGTGTGTGTGTGAACTTACATTTCTTTAGTCCAGGTTTGATTCTGATCGTCCCTCCATGTTTCACTCTAAACACACACACACACACACACACACATATACACACACACACACACAGATCAGGACAGTATCTCTCTCTCTCTCTCTCTCTCAGTTCAGTTTAATTGGCTTCATTTAATAAATTGTACATTACAGTTGTTGAGAGTAACAGAATGAAAACTACTGTTACTGCTATTAAAATAATAAATAATAATAAAAATAATTTGGTCGGTTTTGGTCAGGATGTACTTGAGGTGCTCTGGGTCAGTGCTACTGGGCTGTATGAGAGCCTTCCTGACCCTTCGAAGTCTGCAGAAGTTCAACCTGGTGGCGATGGTGGTTCTGGCAGTGGCATTCACAGTGGACAGGAACATGTGGTAGAACCTGCGGTAAGCTGGACTGCTTTCAGGACACTTGGGCTATGTAATGAGGAGCTAAAGCAGATTTACTCCTTGGTGAATCTGATCAAATGATAAAAAGTAATAAAATCATTTTGGCTGATGTTCTGTGGCCGAGTTAGTTTGTATCGTAAACGCAGGTGAAATGAGGGAATAACGTCCTCACCACTAGCGGCTATTTATAAGACACTGTGTAGAAGACACAGACTGGATGAGGAAAGAAGCCTAGGTCAGTACTTTTATGTCTTCCATCCTGAACTAAATAGTCTTAAATGTGAGAACACTTTTTAAAACCACCATTCACCAACAAAACCAGTCAGTCAGCGGCAGCTTTCTAATTTCATTATTATACTATTACTGTTCGTGGGGTATGTAGTAGGCTAGGCCAAGGCTGAGCTACTTTGTCTGGGGCAGGTTTATGTAGTCTAGGTGGATAAAGACAATGTAGGCTACAATGAAACAAACAGACACACCCAATAGGATGAAGCTGCTTTAAGCTTCATTACTGTGATGGAGTGGTGGAGGGTACATTTTTATAGTGTTAATAAATGACACTTTCTGGAAGTATTTACTGTGTCCACTCTCACTGAGTCCCGTTAACTCATTGCATGGCTGCCCCTGGTGCCAGCTGATTAATGTTACTCTTGGTCAGGCTGAACGGGCAGTGTACATCAGCCACAAGAACCATGTGGAGCGGTAAGCTGACTGTGACGCTGTTCAGATCCTCTCTAGACTGGTAAAGTCCAGGGTTTTGATGGAGTTTAATTATTATAAGTGTGTGTCTGATCTGGAGACTTTTAAAGTGGTGTGGTGCTGTGGGGAGGCGGGGTGCTCGGTGTTGGATGGTGAGTCTGTTTTACACCTGAATTTTATTCATTTAAAAAAGTGTTTTATGACAAGGTTGTGGGTTTGATACCCAGGCTTGGCAAGCTGCCACTGTTGGGCCCTTTAGCAAGGCCCTTCACCCTCTCTGCTCCCCTGTCGCTGCAGCAATGGCTACCCGCCGCTCTGTGTGTGTGTGTGCTCACGGTCCACTGTGTGTGTTTCACCGGTGTGTATTTGTGTGTGTGTGTGTGTGTGTGTGTTCACTGCACGGATGGGATAAAAGCCAAATTCTATCTGTGTCCATCACAAATGGTAAATATGTTTGTCTTGTCTTGGGGGTCTAGAGGAGAGGTTGAGTCTGGTGGGGCGGGAGAGGGCATGTTAGCTTCTAGGGCTGATGCCATAGAGGAGACTACTGTTTTAGATAGGTGCAGGCTGAGGTGATGGTGCAGGCTGAGGTGGGGGTGCAGTAGCTGAGTCTGTTGGTGAGGACAGCACCGTTAGTCAGGAGAGTTCTGAACCCTGGTCCTACTGAAACTGTGGCTGCTGCTGGTCAGGGTGAGGAAGCTGCTGCTGCTAGTTTGGTGGAGGGAGAGGGTATGGATACTGATGCCGTAGCTGAATAAACGCTCTTTAGGGTGCCGGGAAAAAGAAAACTGAAGAGGACTAGGACTGGGAAAAGAACTGGGAGGACACAGGGAGCTCCCAGGGGTGAAAAACACAGAGAAGCACTTGGAGATGATTCTGGTACTTTGGAGGAGTCTGACAGTGACATGTCAGAGTTAGGAAGTCAGCCGAGTTCTTGTGCTGCTTACTCCTTTGATCAGATCAAACTGTTCCTCAGCAAAACTAAGAATGTGAAAGGAGTCATGGTTGATGACCACTTTCCTGACCCCAAATCATTTATACAATCGACCTTTTCTGTCTCCTCTTATTCAGAGAGCAGTTTGTGTTCATTGTGATCATAGAAACAATCAAACACACACACACACACACACACACACCACTGAACAGAGAGATTATTATTATTGTTATTATTATTATTATTATTATTATTATGCAGTAATAAATACAGTTGCTGGTGATTATCTGGCTGATAATTACTACAATATTAAGCAGTAAAAACAGTAAATTCAGTTTTCAGTCTATTTGCCTCTAGAAGCACATGCAGAAATACACTCCTGCAGCTGATTCATAAAAATTGTTGCTAAAACACAAAAATCACTGTTTGCCTCGTCACTTCTGGTAGAAAACCATCCTGTGCTATTTTACATTCACTATATGGACAAAAGTATTGGGACACCTGCTCATTTATTGTCTCTTCTGAAATCAAGGGTATTAAAATAGTTTATCCTGCTTTTGTTGGAGTAACTGTCTCTACTGTACAGGAAGGCTTTCTACTAGATTGTGGAGCATTGCTGTGAGGATTTTATTGCACTCAGTGATAAGTGTCAGTGAGGTTAAGATGTTGGATGATCACCAACCCACCTCCATTCCCAACTCTCCAAACTATACCACAATTCTTGGTTGGAGTACCATCATTCCAGAGGACACTTGGCATTAGGCATGGTGTCAAAGATTTTATGTTGATCTGTGTCATGCCTGGTCAGGCGTGGCAGTGAAAAACCAGTAAACACTTGCAGGGAATGGACGATGCAAAACTTTAATAAGCACAGGTAGGGCAACAGAAGGTCGGGAAAAACCACTGAGCCTAGCTCAGGAGGGGACAGGGGCACAAGAACAGAAACAGAAAGCCCACATGCTGATCTATTTTACTATCACCAACATGGACATGCAGCTCACCCACTACTCAGGAGCAGATTATAATGAGTTAAAGGAGACTAAGAAAAAGCCTCTGATTGGATCACAGATGAGCTGTTAGGTCAGACTGGGTTCATTAATCACTATAAAAACAGTTTTCATTTCAGAATGTATTGTGAGGTCAGAGTGAGTAATCATACATATCACCACACAGTGAATGTTCAGTAGAGTCCAAAGGTTCTGATTAATGTGTTTATGAGGAAGAAAGACCTCATCAGAAATCTTTCTAGACAATCTAAAGATGACTGCAGACGTTAGAGAGTTGGTCTTTGTTCAGTTAGTGAACTCTGACCTTCACTAGAAACCTCATCTTGTATATTGATATAAAAACATCTTAGTAAAGCTCTAAATCTCACATCTTCACATTTATCATTTCAGAATGAACTGACAGAAACACTGACCTGAGAATCTGCAGTTTACAGTGTGAACTCTTCAGTCCAGCAGAGAGCAGCTCCACTCCTGAATCCTGCAGGTCATTGTTACTGAGGTCCAGCTCTTTCAGGGAGGAGTTTTCCAGCTTTAAAACTGATCCCAGAGCTTCACACGTCTTTACTCCAAGATTACATGAAGCCAGTCTGAAAAATTAAGAATGAACAGATTTTACAATAAACTGAAAGAGAGGGATTTAAATGGACAGATAAAGAATAGAGAACAGAATTAAACTGATGACAAGTCTTTGCAAACTCTGCCCTTTAGGACTTCCCTCCAACATGTTCCCTCTGTCCGGATCAGCTCCACATAACGTAGTGTGGACTGGCGTCATGTTGCAGCGCGATTCGGCTTTTACCCTGGAACCTATGACTCCCTGTGGGACTCATGCTGTGTCCTCTCCTCTCTCCTCAGTCTCCTCCCAAATTATCATATCAAGTCAAGTCAAGTCAAGTCAAGTGGGCTTTTATTGTCATTTCACTACATACAGAGTACACATACAGAGTACACAGGACCATGGTGCAACATAGACACAGTGCATACAAAACACAAGTGCAACACAATACAAGTGCAGACAGACAACACAGATAAAGAATAATAAATAATTTAGGGGTAGTGTGCAAATTATGCAGTGTGCAATAAATGATGAGTCCAGTGAGGTAGTAAGGTTATTAGTGCAAAATGCTTCCCATATTGTGTGGGTTCAGTCTCTGGAGTTGAGAAATCTGATTGCTTGGGGGAAGAAGCTATTGCAGAGTCAGGTCGTGTTGGACCGGATGCTGCGGTACCTTCTTCCTGGTGGTAGGAGGGAGAACAGTCTGTGTGAAGGGTGGGTGGCAGTGTAAATGTATGGTCCCTCTATAGAAGAGGGTGAGGATGGGTGGAGGGAGACAGGCCTTTCTCAGCTTCCGGAGGAAGTATAGCTGGTGATCAGGGACCATGTAAGGTTCTCCGCTAAGTGGACAACAAGGAACTTGGTGCTCTTAACGATCTCCACCGAGGACCCATTGATGCTGAGCGGAGAGTGGTAGTGTCTTGTTTTTTCCTGAGGTCAACAACCATTTCCAACAGGTTGTTGACTGTACACCAGTCTGTCAGCTGCTGCACCTCCTCTCTGTATGCTGACTCGTCGCTTTTGCTGATGAGACCCAGCACAGTTCTATCATCCGCAAACTTTATGATGCTGTTAGAACCGTATTTCGCAGCACAGTCATGAGTCAGCAGGGTGAACAGCAGAGGACTCAGTACACTGCCCTGGGATGCCCCAGTGTTCAGTGTGATGGTGCTGGAGATGCTGTCCCCGAACCGGACTAACTGGGGCCTCCCCGTCAGGAAGTCCAGGATCCAGTTGCAAAGGGAGGTGTTGAGGCCCAACAAGCTTAACTTCCTGGTGTGATTCTGTGGTACGATGGTGTTGAATGCTGAACTGAAGTCTATGAACAGCATTCTGACATAGGTATCCTTCTTCTCCAGGTGGGTAAGGGAGAGATGAAGGGTGGTGGTGGTGGCATCATCCATGGAGCGTTTGGGACGCAAACTGCAGGGGGTCCAATGAAGAGAGCAGTTGGGTCTTGATGTTCCTCATAACTAGCCTCTTGAAGCACTTCATGATGATAGACGTGAGAGCAACAGAACGGTAGTCATTGAGGCAGGATACTGTGGACTTCTTCGGCACAGGGAAGATGGTGATAGTCTTGAGACACGTTGAGACAGTTTAGCTGCACAGGGAGACATTGAAGATGTCCGTGAGAACATCCGTCAACTGGTCTGCACACTCTCTGAGCACTCTGTCTGGTCCTGTAGCTTTCCGTGGGTTGACTCTGCACAGAGTTTTCCTTACATCCACTGCAGTCAGGCTCAACTCCTGCTCGTCCGGCTTGGGCGTGGTCTTCCTCACCGACGTGTTGTTTTGTGCCTCAAACTGTGCATAGAAGTCATTCAGGGCATCAGGGAGGAAAGCATCACTGTCACAGGACGGTGGCATTGTCCTGTAGTTTGTGATTTCCTGGATGCCCTGCCACATGCGCCACGTGTCACCGGTGTCCTTGAAGTGGCTGTGGATTCTCTGGGCTTGTTTGCGCTTTGCCTCTCGGATGGCTCGTGACAATTTGGCTCTTGCTTTCCTCAGGGCCACCTTGTCACCCACTCTGAAGGCCGAGTCGCGGGTCCTCAGTAGCACACGCACCTCAGGAGTCATCCACAGCTTCTGGTTTGGGCGTGTGGTGATGGTCTTGGAGACAGTGACATCATCAATACACTTGCTGATGTAGCCAGTGACTGATGCTGTATACTCCTCCAAGTTAACAGAGTTGCCTTCAGTTGCAGCCTCCCTAAACATGTCCCATGCAGTGCACTCAAAACAGTCCTGAAGGGCAGAGATGGCTCCTGCCGGCCAGGTTCTCACCTGCTTCTGAACTGGTCTGGAGCGTCTGATGAGGGGTGTGTAAGCTGGAGTCAGATACACAGACATGTGGTCCGAGAACGCGAGGTGGGGGCGGGGCTCGGCCCGGTTGCATGGTTGAAATCTCCGGCGACAATGAACAGTCCGTCTGGATGTTTGGTCTGCAGATCGCTGATGCCCCCGTGCAGTTCCCACAGTGCCTCCTTAGCATTAGCGCTAGCGCTAGGCAGTATGTATACGGCGGCTATCAGCACGGCGGAGAACTCCCGTACTAAATAAAAAGGTCTGCACTTGACTATGATGAACTCCACCAGCGGAGAGCAGTGCTTAGCGACAGTCACAGCATTGTTACACCATTCCGTGTTGATGTAAACACACACGCCTCCTCCGCGGGTCTTCCCGGACAGAGCCGCGCTCCTATCCGCTCTGAACGAGGCTAGCCCGTCTAGCTGAATGACGCTGTCTGGAATACTGTCGCTATAGCCGGGCGGCTAGGGCTAGCCTTTAGCCTCGCGCGAACCCCGGCTCTCTTACCGCGCTTCCGCTTTCGCTCGCACCGCTTGCGATGACACTTCCGCCGGGCTCCGCCATCAGGAAACGCCTGATGAATTATCAGATAAATATCAGATAAATAAAAGTGCAGTACAGAGAAAGAAGAGTGAGAGAACCTCTGGATAGGATGTTTGTATAGACTGTATTCAGAATGTAGTGTTGTAATGTTCAGCTGTTCATGAGTGTGATGGCGTGTGGGAAGAAGCTTCTCTGTAGTCTGGAGGTCTTGATCCTCAACTGGCTGAAACGCCGACCTGAGGGAAGATTCTGGAACAGGTGATGTCCAGGGTGTGACGGATCACGGACGATGTTCTCTACACGCTTCCTGGTTCTGGCCGTGTGCAGGTCTGGTAGGGAGGGTAACTTCACACTGATGGTTTTCTCTGCAGACCTGATGATGTGCTGCAGTCTGTGGGTGTCGTGTTTGGTGGCTGAGCTGCCCCACACTGTGATGGATGCGGTGAGGACAGATTCTATGGTGGCGGTGTAGAACTGCACCTTCAGCTCTTTGGGCAGGTTGAACTTCCTCAGCTGACGCAGGAAATACAGCCTCTGCTGAGCTCTCTTGATGATGGTGCTGATGTTGCAGGCCCGCTTTTCAAGTCCTTGGATATTATTGTGCCCAGGAACTTGTAGGAGTCCACAGCCATTACAGTACTGTTGAGGATGGTGAGTGCTGGAAGAGTTGGAGGACTTCTCCTGAAGTCCACTCTCATCTCCACTGTCTTGGCTGTATTCAGCTCCAGGTTGTTCTGATAGCTCCAGAGGACCACCTGCTCCACAACCCGTCTGTAAGCAGAATTGTCACTGTCCCGGATGACACCAATGACTGTCAAATCATCTGCGAACTTCAGGATTTTGACTGAGGGGTCCGTGGAGGTACACTCATTTGTGTAGAGTGAGAAGAGCAGCGGGGAGAGAACACAGCCTTGTGGAGCTCCTGTGTTGATGGTTCTGGTTCCTGAGGTGATTTTTCCCAGCCTCATCTGCTGCTCTCTGCCAGTGAGGAAGTTTGTGATCCACTGGCAGGTGGAGGCTGGCACACTGACGTGGGTCAGTTTGATATGTAGATGTCCGGGGATGATTGTGTTGAAGGCGGAGCTGAAGTTCAAGAACAGAACTCTGTATATGTACTTGGACAGTCGAGGTGCTGGAGGATGTGGTGAAGTCCCATGTTCACTGCATTGTCCACAGACCACAGGCCCGATACGCGAACTCCAGGGGGTCTAGTTGGGAGTTAGTGATCTCCTTCAGGTGGGTGAGAACCAGCCTGTCGAAGGATTTCATGACCACAGAGGTCAGTGCGACGGGTCTGTAGTCATTCAGTCCTGAGATGGTTGGCTTTTTGGGGATGGGAATTATTGTGAAGCGGTGCGACACACTGCTCCAGTGATTTATTGAAGATCTTGGTGAAGACAGGAGCAAGCTGGTCTGCACAGTTCCTCAGGCAGGAGGGTGACACTCCGTCTGGGCCTGGTGCCTTCCTCACTCTTTGTTTTTTGAAGAGTCGGTGCACGTCTGCTTCACAGATCTTTAGGGGGGGCTGTATGGGTGGCTGAGAGTCAGAAGGGTGTGAAGTGGTGTTGTGTTGTTGAGTGGTGCTGGGCTTTTCAAACCTACAGTAGAGAGTGTTTAGGTTAGCCAGCTGGTGACCCCCCATTGTCTGGTGGGGTGGTCATTTGTAGCCTGAGAGGTTGTGTCATTTCCAGACGGCTGAAGGCTCGTTAGTGGACATCAGTCTGCTCAGCTTGGTGGAGTAGCTCTTCTTTGCAGCTCTGATCTCTCTGTTCAGTGTGTTCCTAGCCTTGTTGTAGAGCGCACCGCCCCCACTTCTAAATGCGTTCTCCTTGGACTGTCGCAGGTGCTTCAGTTTGGCGTTAAACCCGGGCTTGTCATTATTATATCTAATGCGAGTCCTGGTCGTAACACAGATATCCTCACAGAAGCTGATGTAGGACGTCACTGTATCAGTGTATTCATCCAGGCCGCTTGTAGAGTCCTCAAACACACACCAGTCTGTTAACTCCATACAGTCTTGAAGCCTCTCTTTAGCCTCACTGGTCCACCTCTTCACAGTACTGACCTCAGGCTTCGCCCACTTGAGCTTCTGTCTGTAGGTTGGGAGAAGATGGACCATAGAGTGGTCAGATAGGCCAAGAGCAGCTCGAGGAACAGTTAGCTGCAACTACCCGCAAGTATGAAGGTACATCCCACCTTCCATGACACCAGAGAGTATTCATCGCATTCCACCAGAGAGCTGTTAACTCTGCCGCTAACGCTTGTGGGAAATCCTGACTCCAGACCCGGTCCTTGGAGGAATCACTGTCTCCGTGTTTAGCTTGTTCTTTCTGCTTTCTATCACTTTCTAGCGCTTTTCGTGGTAACTGCTTTTAGATCGTGTTTACAGTCCACAGGTTTATCAAAAAGACAAAACAAAAAGCAGAGTATCAAAAAGACAAAACAAAAAGCGAAGTACCCCTACAACAACGTTTATTTCGGTGCCTAAATCAGCTGAAAGCTGTAAGTTTGTATTTTATTATGGCTGTTGCTGGACTTTTTGAGTGTGAGAAGTGTGGCATGTTTAGTCTAGACCCTTTTTCCACCGCTAGTGATAATGGTAGTGTTTGCTCTAAATGTGAGTTAGTAGCTCTCTGGTGGAAAAGGTGGACCAGTTAGAGGTGTGCATCATGGGGTTACTGAAGGATAGAGAGCAGGAGTCACTGGTAGCAGCCCCCGTTGCCTCAGGGAGAGCCAGCACCCCCCCCACACACACACACACACTCCGGCGTTAGAGCCCTCGCAGTGGGGCGAATGGGTAACGTCTCGGCGGCATAGCCGGAAAGCTAAGGCTTTAGCAAACAGGAGATATTCGAGGATAGTGACTCATGTAGGGGCCAATGATATTCGTCTGCGGCAGTCAGAAGTTACTAAGGATAATATTAAAGAGGTGGTTAAACTGGCCCAGACGATGTCCGATGCCGTAATTTGCTCTGGTCCCATCCCAATGAGGCGCGGCGCTGAGTCCTACAGCCGCCTCACAGTGCTGAACCGCTGGATGTCCAAGTGGTGTTTCGAAAATCATGTGGGCTTCATAGATAATTGGTTAAAGTTTGAGGGCAAGCCTGTTTTTTTAGGTAGGGATGGCGTCCACCCCACGCAGGAGGGTGCTGCCTTACTTTCGTGCAGCATAGCCCACAGTCTGCTAGTTAGTCGGCAGCTCGTTTTAATAATTTAATCAGTGTTAAAATCTCTCATTTCAACGATAACAGCAGCACCTCAGACCTAAAGCTTGGTCTAGGGTATGATTACAGTAGTGTGTGGGTCAAAATTACTAAATTCTTTTAAAAATTCAGAATAGGGCCCTGGAGGCCCCCCCCCCCCCCCCCCCCCGTTTCTACATCTTTAGCATTTCACACCCATCCGGACCCTCGTGAACCATAAACGGACCCTGGTTCTGAGTGTAAAGAGCCAGGTTGTCTTTACTTTACCAGAGCTAGTGTTGTGTTGGCTCTCGTGCCCCCTACAGTTCACTGACCCACATTCTTTCTCCTCATGCATCTCCACCTCAAGCTTCTCCACCTCCTGCATCTCCACCTCAAGATCTTCCACCTTAAGATCCTCCACCTCCTGCATCTCCACCTCAAACGTCTCCACCTTCTGCATCTCCACCTCCTGCTTCTCTTCCTCCTCAAGCTTCTAATGCTTCTGATGTCCTTCTTGTACTGGATCTTGAGCTCTTCAGCTTCTCCTTTTCTTTGAAGAGAGTGATGGATTATTTGTGTGTAAGAATACATTATGTACTCATTAACATGTTTATATGTGTATTCTGCTATAATGACCATGCCTGAGACAGTCAGCATTTCTGTACTCAAGATTAGTGTAATGCCCTTGGGGGGCTAGGCAGAGCCTACTTGGGGTGAATCAGAGGTAAACTGATTGGAAAAAACCCAAAATTCTGCAGTAGTGTGATCATCAGCACAAATGGCCTTGCAGGTGTTAGCACTCTTTTAAAAAACAAAGTCGTAAGAACGAAGGACATAAGCGAATACAAAAGTGACAGGGTTAAGGGGCTTCCCACAGTAATATAAGCGGACCCAATCGTGAGATATTATGATAAAAAAATATGCGTGGGGGTAGCCAGAGCTAGATAAGGACAGTATATAAGGCCCAAGAGGAGCCTCACTTTTTAGACTGCTTTGGGAGAGTGCTGGCTGTCTCAGGCTAACGCATTACATGTAGTGCCTTAGTCTTCACTTATTTTGTATACTTTATACAGAAATAAAGGTTGCACTCTGCCTTTCTATTGACTACGGAGCTGGATTCTTTTATGCACCATTTCTAAATGCTTATTAGCT
>NC_132878.1:97727539-97770039 GCF_030463535.1 Salminus brasiliensis | reverse complement strand
TTCGCTGGAAAGCTTTTCTGATGGAAATCAGAGGATTGAAAGACTTAAAAGAGTAAAGAGAAACCACACCACCCACAGTCCAGCCCGGGGGGCGTTCCTCCCACCGGGTTTGGCATCTTCTTTAAAGTCTGGGTGCAGATTCAGGCACAGGGGCTGAGAATCCACGGACTGTTATTACAGGTCTAAACGTTCAGCAACAAAAACAGCAACACAATAAACACAGTTAAAACTGTAGCTCCGCCTCCTCAGTGTAGATCACAATACCTACATTTAGAGCGTTATTAATTATTATTCACCCTAATGAGAGACTGTAGCTCCGCCTCCTCAGTGTATATCACAATACCTACATTTAGAGCGTTATTAATATTCACACTAATGAGAGACTGTAGCTCCGCCTCCTCAGTGTATATCACAATACCTACATTTAGAGCGTTATTAATATTCACCCTAATGAGAGACTGTAGCTCCGCCTCCTCAGTGTATATCACAATACCTACATTTAGAGCCTTATTAATATTCACCCAAATGAGAGACTGTAGCTCCGCCTCTCAGTGTATAACACAATACATACAGACGTTCATTTATACAGTGTGTGTGAAAGAACATGTGTGTGTGTGTGCATGCCCTTGTGTGTGTGTGTGTGTGTGTGTGTTTACAGGGCCGGACCATCGATGTGGAGCTCCACCTGCCCAAAAGTGTGAAGATACGGCCCCCCAGCAGTCCGCTGGTGCATTATGATGTGTACCTTTACAAAGCCCCCAAATCTCCAGCCTGTAGAAAGTCCCAGAACCGGGTCCGATGGAGTGACTCCGCCTCCAGCCCAATCAGCACACATTCACTGCCTTCACTCGACCCCAGGAGGTCACGACCTCGCACCGCCATCTGCACCCCATGACTTCTGAACTGAAACCATAACAGCACCTCGAGAGGCTCAGGTTCTCCAGGTTCTAGATCCTGGTCTGTGCCTGAGGTCACGCTGCAGCTGTGAGGCTAATGATGCTAACAGGCGCCGTCCTCTCAGACTCAGGCGACTGCGCTGCAGAATTAGCCGTTAGTCGTCTGACCTCCCAGAATTCTGATAACTCCAGTCCTGTGACTATGCTAATAAACTACAGTAGAGGACTGATCAGCCGGTCGTATCTCAGCCTGTGATTGGTTCACCTGATTGTTCAGTGTTATTGGTCAGCCTATGATTGGTAAGGCTGTGACTAGTTAGCCTGTGATAATGAACATGTGGTTGGTAAGGCTGTGATTGGTCAGTTTGTGATTGGTTAGCCTGTGATTGGTAATACTGTGACTGGTTAGCCGGTGATAATAGGCTTGTAATTGGGTGGTCTGTGATGTGTTAGCCATTTAGGGTGTGATAATAAACTTGTGATTGGTCAATCTGTGATTGGTTAGGCTGTGATAATTAACTTGTGGTTGGTCAGTCTGTGATTGGTCAGCCTGTGATTGGTTAGGCTGTGATAATGAACTTGTGGTTGGTCAGCCTGTGATTGGTTAGGCTGTGATAATGAACCTGTGGTTGGTCAGTCTGTGATTGGTCAGCCTGTGATTGGTTAGGCTATGATAATGAACTTATGGTTGGTCAGTCTGTGATTGGTCAGCCTGTGATTGGTTAGGCTGTGATAATGAACATGTAATTGGTCAGTCTGTGATTGGTTAGGCTGTGATAATGAACTTGTAATTGGTCAGTCTGTGATTAGTCAGCCTGTGATTTGTTAGACTGTGATTGGTTAGGCTATGATAATGAACTTGTAATTGGTTAGTCTGTAGTTGGTTAGTCTGTGATTGGTTAGGCTGTGATTGGTCAGTCTGTAATTGGTTATGCTGTGATAATATGCCTGTGATTGGTTAGTGTGTGATCGGTTAGTGTGTGATTGGTTAGTGTGTGTGAGTCTTTTTTTTACCCAGAATTGGCTGGCATGTAATTGGGTAGCCTGTGATTCTCTAGCCAGTAATCACTATGATCAGTTAGCCTGTGATTGTCTAACTGTGATCTTGTAATCAGTTAGTGTGTGATTGGTTAGCTTGTGACTTGTTAGATATTGATTACAATATATTTGATTGATTAGCTTGGTTGGCTAGCCTATAATTGAACAGCAAGTGATTACTAAATCAGATAGCCTGTGATTGATTAGCCTGTTGATGATTCTGTTATTGGTTAGACCATGATTGGCTAATCAGTGATTATGAGCCTGTGATTGGTTAGATTATGACTGGTTGACTTGTGATTAATTAGTCATTAATTGAACCAGTGATTGCCTAGCCTATGATGGATTAGCCAGTAGTCACTATATTGTTTTGTGAGCCAGAGCAATCTAGGTGAACTAGCTAGCTAATTTGATGTGCCACAAAGGAGGCTGTGATTGCATAATTAGTCGTCATCCTCAAACATATATAAACATACTACATGGACAAAAGTATTGGGACACCTGCTGATTCAGTTTCTACCAAAATCAAGTAAAAAATAACTCTTTCTGCTGTCCAGCAATGGGTGCTACATAAAGTAGCTGAATGCATCCGTTAGAAGGGGTGTCCACAAACTTTTGAAATATGTAGCTGCAAAAGTAAAGAGGCAAACTTCAGACCATAATCAGGTCTCGGCTGATCAGCTACATTTGGGTTAAGAGGAGGAAACTGGATGAACATGACTGAACAAGTGAAGCTCAAACATCTGAATCTGAATGTCGAAGAATTCAGACATCGAATGTAAACAATGACCAGCGTTTCAGCGTGGACTGATGAACAGAGCGATACTGATCCAGAGCAGCGACAAGATCAGCAAACCTGCAATGACTTCAGACGAGCTGATCACAGACTTTCCTCACGCTGATCGGTCTGCTCTGGGAGATCCATATTCATAAAGTAAAATTAACATATTGAAAAGCTACAGATCAGTAAACCCTGCTAGAACTGCTTAAGTCCTTCTTCTGGAGTGAGCGTTAGCTAAACCTCTCCTTTGGGGTTCTGGGTTAGAGGTTACTGGACATTGTGGCCAACTTTTGAAGACCATTTATTGACTGTCCAAACAGATTCAGCAGGACCTCAGAGCTCTCCTTCTGCAGAAGCTAATGACTGGAATCCAGGCCTCTAAACATGCGGGAGCTCACTGCATAGCTGCCAGTTTAGCGACATGCTAAGTTCAAAGAAGGGGGAAAGCTAGTAAACCTGGATGATCCAGCCTAAAAACAGTGGAGAACCCCCCTAAGACCGCCCCCTCGACTCTGTCCTCTCAGATATGAGGCTTTATCCTCTAAACTGGTGGGATTTGAGCCTCAGTTAGCCGTTGGTTAGCCATGGGCCGCTGGGTCCTTGGTAATGTGGATGGATCGCTGTGGAGTGCAGCTGCCTTTAACTTCAGCAGATAATCGCTTGTTTCAGTCCTGGTTTGGCTGTTTTTAATGAGCCTGTGATTGGTTAGCCTGTAACTAGCTACCCAGTGATCACTATGGTTAGCCAGTGATTGGATTTTTCTTAGTTGCCTATGATTGGTTGGCATGTGATTGGTCAGCCAGGGATTGGCTAGCCAGTGATCACTATGGTTAGTTAGCCTGTAACTGCCTGATCAGTTGATCATTATGATTGACTAGCTTGTAATCACTTAGTGTTTGATTGAACACTCCCATAATTCAACCAAACTCAATCCAGTCTAAACATGCTCAACTCCAGCTGAAAAACTCCGCCCATCATGTGTCATTTTTAACAAGGCGACCAATAAAACGAGAGTTGATCTGAAGCGGAGTGAACACAGGGCTGAACGGTGGGGCAGATTTACTCATGTTTGTGGTTAAAAATGCTAGCATGCTAAACTATGTTTGGTTAAAACCCTTGAGAAACAGGCCCCTTAGAGCCGGATCAGATCCCTTAGTGCCGGGTCAGGCCCTCAGCGCTGGGTCGGATCCCTTAGTGCCGGGTCAGACCCCTCAGTGCCGGGTCAGGCCCCTCAGTGCCGGGTCAGACCCCTCAGTGCCAGGTCAGGCCCCTCAGTGCCGGGTCTTGGTGAGCAGCTTAATGTAGAACTCCGATGCTGTGTCTCTTTGCTAGCTGTGGTGTTCAGGTGGTCGCTAATGATGCTAATGCTGCTAATGCTACTAATATTTACATGGGCTGAGTGGGAGGGGTTAAACCTGCTGGGTTGATGTTTTCTCCTCCAGAATGAAGGTCAGTAAGTGCTGGTCTTTAGTCGGCCCAGTCAGAGATGTGATCCGGCCAAGATAAACCAGCCTGTTGTATATGTTGGAGGGACTTCCAGACATGCTAACCGCCTCCTGTTGGCTGTGCTGAAGCCCAGCGGAGATTTCTGAGGGAGGCTGAAAGCCGGCTAGCGCTCTGTTAAGCACTGCAGGAGGAAGCTGGATGCCACAGCGACTGTGATGAAGGTCTACAGCGTGGTAGAACACAGCTAACTCTCTAGCTACAGTCGTTAGCTAGAAGACCAAAGTTGGCACCTAACCAACAAGTCAGCTAACGCCACTCTTGTTTACACTCATAAATGGTCAGAAGAACACGATTAAGACCAGATCAGATCTAGACTTCAGTCTTGCTGTTTAACGCTAGCTGACCAGCAGACCCTCAGAGGACCAGGAGCTCATCATTCTTCTGGATATCTAGATGAACACTTTTATATTCATAATAAATCACCAGTAAACCAGCTGTTTGTGTCCTTGTTTATTTCTTTACTTGTTAAGTCTTTCATGTTCAGGAATCAAGGAATTGCTGAGAAGTCCAGATCAAGCTGCTTTCAGGTGGTTTTAGCTGGTCTTTGATGGTCCAGGTGGTTGAAAAGCTGGTCATCCAGGCTAACGCATATAGTAAAACTGGCTGACCAGCTTAGCGCATGGTTTCATTGGAGTTCGATGGACCAGTTGGCCAAGCTTGACCAAGCTGGTAAAACACTTTGATCAAGCTAGTGGACCAGTGGACCAGTGTGATCAAGCTGGTCATGCTGGTCATATTGCTCGTCCAGCTTGACCAGGTTGATCAGATTTGTAGAGCAGTACGGTCACTCAGCTGGATGAAACCAGAGTTCAGAAGTTTGGGTTTTTTACAGCTTAGAGCAGACGTATGGGCGTGTATCTGGCTGCTGTCCAACAAAAAACATGTATCTCCATGGTTTGTAGCTGTAGCTGCTTCTGGACACTGTGTAGATAATTCTGGATGACTGGACCAATAGCAATGCTGGTTGGCCTCAGTGTGTGACTGTGGCACAGTGCCGCTCTCAGACACTGTGTGTGTGTGTGTGTGTGTGTGTGTGTGTGTGTGTGTGTGCAGGGAACTGCAGGAGGCCTCAGTGTGTGACCCACAGGGTTCAATTAGCATGCTCCATTAGCCTCTCTGTTACACACCAACTCTCACACACTGCAACACTGCTCATAGTAATACACACACACACACACACACACACACACACATATATATATAAACGTCTTTAATCATCAATTATAAAATGGAATTGATCAGAAGATCAGCTGCAGATGATCAAAACATGGTTGGAGAGGATTATTCTGGAGGAGTCTGGGGTCTGATTTAAACCTCAGACGTTTAGTCTGGTCTGATCTTGATTGATGGTTGAAGTGGGGGGTGAAGAAGATCACCATCATGGTCAGATCCAGAGAGCTCTCTGAGACCTTCAGAAAGAAGGGTGGAGATGCAGAGGAGTCTGGGAAAGGGTTTAAGAAGATCTCAGAACAGTCAGAGATCAGCCGCTGTTCCACCGTCCACTAAATCATCTACAAGAGGAACAGCTGACCAGCATGGCCAGGTCAGGATGTCCCAACAGCAGAACCTCAAGATGGGTAAAGAAGTCTCCAGCAGTCCTGAAATGGTATAACAGGACATAGAGGTTCACTGTTAACAGGATAAGATCCCTGAGGAACATCTGGGGGTTCTTCAGTGTTTAAAGTAAATGGTTGCTTGAAGGTTCCTCATAGCATCGTAAGAGGTTCCTGCAAAGTTCCTCAAGAACAGTGCCCTGGTAGCTCTCACCACAGCTGATGTCAAAGTACAGCATCTACAGCATCTACCAGCAGAAGCAAACAGACCTCTATGGTGAGTGAAAACTAACTACAGGTTATTTGCTGCCCTCTGTTGGTGAAGCAGGTGAGCTACTCATCTCAACCTGCCAGAGCTGAAGACACACAGTCTGCACGAGAGGCACCACTCCACTCACTGGCCACTTTATTAGAAACCCCTACCTTGTGCCTCCACTCTGGCCACTTTATTAGAAACCCCTACCTTGTGCCTCCACTCTGGCCACTTTATTAGAAACACCTACCTTCTGCTTTTACGCACTGGCCACTTTTTTAGAAACCCCTACCTTGTGCTTTTACTCACTGGCCACTTTATTAGAAACACCTACCTTGTTCTTTTACTCACTGGCCACTTTATTAGAAACACCTACCTTGTGCTTTTACTCACTGGCCACTTTATTAGAAACACCTACCTTGGTTTTTTACTCACTGGCCACTTTATTAGAAACACCTACCTTGTGCTTTTACTCACTGGCCACTTTATTAGAAACCCCTACCTTGTGTTTTTACTCACTGGCCACTTTATTAGAAACACCTACCTTGTGCTTTTGCTCACTGGCCACTTTATTAGAAACACCTACCTTGTGTTTTTACTCACTGGCCACTTTATTAGAAACACCTACCTTGTGCTTCCACTCACTGGCCACTTTATTAGAAACACCTACCTTGTTCTTTTACTCACTGGCCACTTTATTAGAAACACCTACCTTGTGCTTTTACTCACTGGCCACTTTATTAGAAACCCCCACCTTGTGCTTCCACTCACTGGCCACTTTATTAGAAACCCCCACCTTGTGCTTCCACTCACTGGCCACTTTATTAGAAACCCCCACCTTGTGCTTCCACTCTGGCCACTTTATTAGAAACCCCCACCTTGTGCTTCCACTCTGGCCACTTTATTAGAAACCCCCACCTTGTGCTTCCACTCACTGGCCACTTTATTAGAAACCCCCACCTTGTGCTTTTACTCAGTGGCCACTTTATTAGAAACACCTACCTTGTGCTTCCACTCTGGCCACTTTATTAGAAACCCCCACCTTGTGCTTCCACTCTGGCCACTTTATTAGAAACCCCCACCTTGTGCTTCCATTCTGGCCACTTTATTAGAAACCCCCACCTTGTGCTTCCACTCTGGCCACTTTATTAGAAACCCCCACCTTGTGCTTCCACTCTGGCCACTTTATTAGAAACCCCAACCTTGTGCTTCCACTCACTGGCCACTTTATTAGAAACACCTACCTTGTTCTTTTACTCACTGGCCACTTTATTAGAAACCCCCACCTTGTGCTTCCACTCACTGGCCACTTTATTAGAAACACCTACCTTGTGCTTCCACTCTGGCCACTTTATTAGAAACCCCTACCTTGTGCTTTTACTCACTGGCCACTTTATTAGAAACACCAACCTTGTTCTTTTACTCACTGGCCACTTTATTAGAAACACCTACCTTGTGCTTCCACTCTGGCCACTTTATTAGAAACACCTACCATGTGCTTTTACTCACTGGCCACTTTATTAGAAACACCTACCTTGTGCTTCCACTCTGGCCACTTTATTAGAAACACCTACCATGTGCTTTTACTCACTGGCCACTTTATTAGAAACACCTACCTTGTGCTTCCACTCACTGGCCACTTTATTAGAAACACCTACCATGTGCTTTTACTCACTGGCCACTTTATTAGAAACACCTACCTTGTTCTTTTACTCACTGGCCACTTTATTAGAAACCCCCACCTTGTGCTTTTACTCAGTGGCCACTTTATTAGAAACACCTACCTTGTGCTTCCACTCACTGGCCACTTTATTAGAAACCCCCACCTTGTGCTTCCACTCACTGGCCACTTTATTAGAAACCCCCACCTTGTGCTTTTACTCAGTGGCCACTTTATTAGAAACACCTACCTTGTGCTTCCACTCTGGCCACTTTATTAGAAACCCCCACCTTGTGCTTCCACTCTGGCCACTTTATTAGAAACCCCCACCTTGTGCTTCCATTCTGGCCACTTTATTAGAAACCCCCACCTTGTGCTTCCACTCTGGCCACTTTATTAGAAACCCCCACCTTGTGCTTCCACTCTGGCCACTTTATTAGAAACCCCAACCTTGTGCTTCCACTCACTGGCCACTTTATTAGAAACACCTACCTTGTTCTTTTACTCACTGGCCACTTTATTAGAAACACCAACCTTGTTCTTTTACTCACTGGCCACTTTATTAGAAACACCTACCTTGTGCTTCCACTCTGGCCACTTTATTAGAAACACCTACCATGTGCGTTTACTCACTGGCCACTTTATTAGAAACCCCAACCTTGTGCTTTTACTCACTGGCCACTTTATTAGAAACACCAACCTTGTGCTTCCACTCTGGCCACTTTATTAGAAACACCTACCATGTGCTTTTACTCACTGGCCACTTTATTAGAAACACCTACCTTGTGCTTTTACTCACTGGCCACTTTATTAGAAACACCTACCTTGTGCTTTCACTCTCTGGCCACTTTATTAGAAACACCTACCTTGTGCTTTTACTCACTGGCCACTTTATTAGAAACACCTACCTTGTGCTTCCACTCACTGGCCACTTTATTAGAAACCCCCACCTTGTGCTTCCACTCACTGGCCACTTTATTAGAAACACCTACCTTGTGCTTCCACTCTGGCCACTTTATTAGAAACCCCTACCTTGTGCTTTAACTCACTGGCCACTTTATTAGAAACACCAACCTTGTTCTTTTACTCACTGGCCACTTTATTAGAAACACCTACCTTGTGCTTCCACTCTGGCCACTTTATTAGAAACACCTACCATGTGCGTTTACTCACTGGCCACTTTATTAGAAACACCTACCTTGTGCTTTTACTCACTGGCCACTTTATTAGAAACACCTACCATGTGCTTTTACTCACTGGCCACTTTATTAGAAACACCTACCTTGTGCTTCCACTCTGGCCACTTTATTAGAAACACCTACCATGTGCTTTTACTCACTGGCCACTTTATTAGAAACACCTACCTTGTGCTTCCACTCACTGGCCACTTTATTAGAAACACCTACCATGTGCTTTTACTCACTGGCCACTTTATTAGAAACACCTACCTTGTGCTTTTACTCACTGGCCACTTTATTAGAAACACCTACCTTGTGCTTCCACTCACTGGCCACTTTATTAGAAACACCTACCTTGTGCTTCCACTCACTGGCCACTTTATTAGAAACACCTACCCTGTGCTTTTACTCACTGGCCACTTTATTAGAAACACCTACCTTGTTCTTTTACTCACTGGCCACTTTATTAGAAACCCCCACCTTGTGCTTTTACTCAGTGGCCACTTTATTAGAAACACCTACCTTGTGCTTCCACTCACTGGCCACTTTATTAGAAACCCCCACCTTGTGCTTCCACTCACTGGCCACTTTATTAGAAACCCCCACCTTGTGCTTTTACTCAGTGGCCACTTTATTAGAAACACCTACCTTGTGCTTCCACTCTGGCCACTTTATTAGAAACCCCCACCTTGTGCTTCCACTCTGGCCACTTTATTAGAAACCCCCACCTTGTGCTTCCATTCTGGCCACTTTATTAGAAACCCCCACCTTGTGCTTCCACTCTGGCCACTTTATTAGAAACCCCCACCTTGTGCTTCCACTCTGGCCACTTTATTAGAAACCCCAACCTTGTGCTTCCACTCACTGGCCACTTTATTAGAAACACCTACCTTGTTCTTTTACTCACTGGCCACTTTATTAGAAACACCAACCTTGTTCTTTTACTCACTGGCCACTTTATTAGAAACACCTACCTTGTGCTTCCACTCTGGCCACTTTATTAGAAACACCTACCATGTGCGTTTACTCACTGGCCACTTTATTAGAAACCCCAACCTTGTGCTTTTACTCACTGGCCACTTTATTAGAAACACCAACCTTGTGCTTCCACTCTGGCCACTTCATTAGAAACACCTACCATGTGCTTTTACTCACTGGCCACTTTATTAGAAACACCTACCTTGTGCTTTTACTCACTGGCCACTTTATTAGAAACACCTACCTTGTTCTTTTACTCACTGGCCACTTTATTAGAAACACCTACCTTGTGCTTTTACTCACTGGCCACTTTATTAGAAACACCTACCTTGTGCTTCCATTCACTGGCCACTTTATTAGAAACACCTACCTTGTGCTTCCATTCACTGGCCACTTTATTAGAAACACCTACCTTGTGCTTTTACTCACTGGCCACTTTATTAGAAACCCCCACCTTGTGCTTCCACTCTGGCCACTTTATTAGAAACCCCTACCCTGTGCTTCCACTCTGGCCACTTTATTAGAAACCCCCACCCTGTGCTTCCGCTGACTGCGCGTCTCCAGAACAGCAGGTGGCGGCAGAGCGCGTCTGCTGTGGAGTTCGCTGAGCAGAGGGAGAGCGGAGAGGCGAGTGTGGGAGTGCAGGCGGGGGGCAGTGGAGCAGTGGAGGGCTGAGAGAGGGTCCAGCGCAGGTACAGCTCTTTATTCTTCATTATTTATATCTGGAATCATATCTGTTAATAGGAGCAGAGGTGCAGCCGCAGCTGGAGGGTCTCGGGTGGTCTGTTGGTCTGCGGGGTGGGGAGTGAGCAGACAGTGAGGAAACACACACATCCTCACCTGTATAAATACACTCATCAGATTATTCACTCTTTACACACTCCTTAATGCAGGAGTGCAATGTCAGAAATGTTAGTTCATTTATCATTTATCAGTGTTTTGGTTCATTTCCTGCAGTTGACACGCGCTCAGGTGAGCATGCTCAGCTGACCTGGGTCTTACCTGTGCACCTGTTCACTTCTCCTACGTTAACACACACACACACACACACACACATTTACTGCAGCCATTTATTAAATATACGAGATCAGAGGCTATTATTATCATTATTCTCCTCCTATATGAAGAAGTCAGGGATTATTAAATGCTGTTATTGTGTTTATTTGCTGTGTTTGGGTTTATTTCACTCCTGAAACCATTAAAAAATAAAAGAATGTAAATATTAATAAGTACAGGGCAGGTAAATGGTCATTCCTCCCTCTGCCCTCGTGCTGTGAGTGAGAATGCAGTGTGTTTCCTCCTGATAAAGAAGATAAAGACACACCCTCATACACCCTCATACACCCTCATACACCCTCATACACCCTCATACACCCTTCTAACCGCCCTACTCACACACACCCGGACCGATGACGCTGCCTGATGCCTGAGACACGGTTCTACCAGAGTTCTGAGAAGAGTTGGGCTCTAGAACCTGCTTTTAGAACCAGATCATTAAAATGGTGGAGGGATACATGCTGCAGGGTGTAGTGCGGCTACAGAAAGTAGTCCCTAAAGAGAACTGGATTAGTTCAGATTCTCTATTCTTCACTATTTTACCTTCATCATCATCATCATCATCATCATCATTCCATATAAAACTCAGAAGACTCGTGTTGTAGCTGCACTGGTGGGTTTAGATAGGAGATAAATTATGGGCTGTATCTGTGGTGGTGGTGTTGTCATGGCGACCGACCCCTGCTTCCATTCACCTCGGTTTGTTCTTTGTACTGGTTGCTTGTGTCTGCAGGTGTGTCTGTGAGGGTGGTCTGAATGCAGAAGACCGTGGCTGTTCTGGGGGGTGGGATTGGGGGTCTGTCTGCTTGCTACCATCTCAGCAAGAGCTCACAGGTGTCTAAGGTAAGGTCTATACACTACTTTCACTTATACATGTACAGGGTAGGGGTTTCTAATAAAGTGGCCAGAGTGAAAGCACAGGTAGGGGTTTCTAATAAAGTGGCCAGACAGCAGAAGCACAGGTAGGGGTTTCTAATAAAGTGGCCAGAGTGGAAGCACAGGTAGGGGTTTCTAATAAAGTGGCCAGAGTGGAAGCACAGGTAGGGGTTTCTAATAAAGTGGCCAGAGTGGAAGCACAAGGTGGGGGTTTCTAATAAAGTGGCCAGAGTGGAAGCACATGTAGGTGTTTCTAATAAAGTGGCCAGTGAGCAAAAGCACAAGGTAGGTGTTTCTAATAAAGTGGCCAGTGAGCAAAAGCACAAGGTAGGGGTTTCTAATATAGTGGCCAGTGAGCAAAAGCACAAGGTAGGGGTTTCTAATAAAGTGGCCAGTGAGCAAAAGCACAAGGTAGGGGTTTCTAATATAGTGGCCAGTGAGCAAAAGCACAAGGTAGGGGTTTCTAATATAGTGGCCAGTGAGCAAAAGCACAAGGTAGGGGTTTCTAATATAGCGGCCAGTGAGCAAAAGCACAAGGTAGGGGTTTCTAATATAGTGGCCAGAGTGGAAGCACAGGGTAGGGGTTTCTAATATAGTGGCCAGTGAGCAAAAGCACAAAGTAGGGGTTTCTAATAAAGTGGCCAGTGAGCAAGTAGGGGTTTCTAGTCTATTAGAGGGGACTGAACACCTCCTCGTCTGCAGTGTGGTGGTTTTAATGAGCGTGGGTTCTGTGTCTCTGGTCCTGTAGGTGGTGCTGTTGGAGGCGAGCGGGCGCTGTGGAGGGTGGCTGAGCTCCACACGGAGAGAGGACGGAGCTGTGTTTGAACATGGACCCAGGGGGGTCCGGCCAGCCGGGGCTGCAGGGAAACACACCTTAAACATGGTATTAATGAGTCAGCTATTACATCTGGAGTCAGGCTCGCTGGAGTCAGGCTGAGGATCTGAACATCCACTATACCACACTAACAGCAGACACTGAGATAGTGCTGTTTATAATATATATATATATATATATATATTGACTTCTGTAGTATGTATATTTATTTATTACATATATTTTATTATGATAAGTTTATGATATAAAAAAATATATAAAATATATTTTTTTCTATTTACATTCCTTTTTTTGGTCAAATAAATTATAAATAATATTTATAAATTATTATAATAAATATAATTCATAAATTATAATTATAAATACAATTTTGGATGTTAGTATAAATAGGTTTTATTCTACAGTAAAGCTGTAAAAAAGCTAAAACAGCAGCAGAAGATTAGAATTTTACACATTTATCTAAAACTCTGCTGCTTTTATAGAGTCAAATATGTTTATTCCAGTCTTCAGAACTCTGCTGGTTATGAACTGTTCAAATATTTAAAAAATAAGCAGCAAAATATGACATTTTTTAAAGATGCGTAGCATAAAAAATAAGCAGTTCTAAAACATAAGATTAGTTATTTATTATTATACTGCTTAAGTATTAATAATTAATGAATAATTAATAACTATTAAAATAAATGTACAAATAAACAAATAAACGTAATAAAAATGTAACATTAAAAGTAATAAATAATAAATAAATATGTTTACGTTTACTTTGTGCGTCAGCAGCAGATGTAGCAGTGTGGGTTTTGATGGGCGGTGCTGTGTGCAGGTGTGTGAGCTGGGTTTGGAGAGGGAGATCTTGCCGGTTCCTCACGACCACGTGGCCTCGAAGAACCGCTTCCTGTATGTAAAAGGACAGATCCACAGGATGCCCTCGGGACCCAGGTACACTCAGCTCTCTGGTCAGTGAGCTTGACCTTACGTTGATGACCAGCCTTTATATAATAATAGGTCTCTCAGGCTGGTATGTGTGATGTGCTGAAGGTGGGTGTGTTTGGAAATAAAGGGGTTAATTCTTCTGGTCTTCTGGCTGTGTTCCAGCGGGGTGGTGCGCACCGTGCCTCCCTTCTCCCGTCCCATAATCCTCAGTGTGCTGAAGGAGGTTTTGGTCAGTAAGGGGGAGCAGGAGGACGAGTCCGTGCACGGGTTTGTCACCAGAAGGCTGGGCTCTGAGGTGAGCAGTGGCTGTGAAAGTGGTGAAAAAAAAGTCCATTTGGACCAAAATGGTAAAAGAAACGAAAACGAAAAAGTGTGTGTGTGTGTGTGTGTGTGTGTGTGTGTGTGTGTGTGTGTATATATATGTTGTGCTGACCTCTGTCCCTGTCTGTGTGGTCAGTTAGCAGATATAGCGATCGACGCTCTGTGCCGTGGTGTGTTTGCGGGGGACAGCAGGAAGCTAAGCGTCCGCTCGTGTTTCCCGCCGCTCTACAGTGCGGAACAGGCCCGGGGGTCCGTCCTGCTGGGCATGCTATTGGGGTCCGGTGAGTAAACCAGAGAGGAGCTGTCTGTCTGACTGACTGTCTGTCTGCCTTTCTTTCTGTATCCGCACCTGTCTATATCGCTGTCTGTCTGTCTGTCTGTCTCTCTCTGGCTGTCTGTCTGTCTCTCTCTTGTTGTCTGGCTGTCCATGTATGTATCTATCTGTCTAACTTTCTGTCTGTTGTTCTGCCTGTCTGTCTGCCTTTCTGTATACGGATCTGTTTAAATCTGTCTGTCTGTCTGGCTATCTGTCTGTCTCTCTTTGTCTGGCTATCTATGAACTGTGTATCAAAATTTTTCTCTGTCTCTGTAAACATCTATCTGTCTGTCTGTCTGTTCATGTTTGTATCTATCTGTCTAACATTCTGTCTATTAATCTGTCTGACTGTCTGTCTGTCTGCCTGTCTGTCTGCAGTGAAAAAATAAATCATTCATGTGTTTCTGTCTTGTGTTGTAGAGAAGCGCCCCCCGGTGGTCCACTCTGCGTTGGTGCATCGGGCTCAGAAGGAGCGGTGGGCTCAGTGGAGTCTGAGGCGAGGCATACAGGCGCTTCCCGAAGCCCTGGAGGAGGTGCTGCGAGGGCGGGAGCGGGTAGAGGTGCACAATAACGCCCCCGTCAGGAGATTGGACAACACGCCGGCTGGCTGGGAGGTGAGTCAGACCTATTGAAGCGATGGTTAGATTAGACGTCTCCGTCTTCACCCTGATCATTCCTCTAGGAGTTAACCGATGCTAATTGACTAAAAAGACTTCCCAGAAGAGCTGAAGCTGTTATAGCTGCAAAGAGCGGTCTGATAGCTGCTGCCCAGGTCATCAGAATTAGAACCCTGACTCTGTTCTACAAAGCCAAGACTGGACCAGCCAGCTCCTCCGTACTTGATGGCGATGGTCAAAAGCTGATCTGCACCGAGAGCCCTTCCAGCTTCAAGTACGGCTCGGCTCGACCCACCATCCTTTAAGATCCACGGAAGACGAGCGTCCACACTTTTTACTGTCCTGCACCGAAGTGGTGGAACGAGCTTCCCCTGGGTGTCCAACACTCGCTGTCTTCAAACCCAGACTGAAGACCCTCCTCTTCTGAGAGGACTGAGTGTGTGGAGGACTGTGTCGTCTGTAGAGTAGAGTCTAGAGTCTAAGATTAGAGGATCTTCTGGACTCTTGTCTGGTAACATTGGTGTTCCTCTGATTGTCTTTTTGTTTGGGTCTCAGATCAAACTGGAGGACGGAGGCTCCCTGAAAGCCGATCATGTGATTTCTGCTCTACCTGCTTCAGGTAAGCTCCCACACCGCAAGCTCCCACACCTCGGCCTGATCAGTCAGCGCCACTGATCCTCTTGAGCCGAGGTTTAGGACGACTAGTGCTCTGCAAATCTGGCAGTTAGTCTTGTCCAGATGTGCAGTCCGCTTCAGATGTGCAGATATTTTTTTGTTGTTGTCTGTTTATTATTAATCATATTAGTCTTCTTTTTGTTTTATTTTGTTAAACTTTATTTTGTGTTACTTTGATTAATATTCTTATTTTTGTTTTGTTTTTTAGTTATTTAATAGTTATTTTTATTTATTTTAGTTTGTTTAGCTTCATTTTAGGAACAATGTTAATTTTGTTTTAAATTGTATTGTTTTGTTTAGTCAACAATTAAGTCTTAATTTGATCATTTTATTTAAAAGTTCATTTTTAAACTTTATACAAGAAATAGAAATGAAATAGAAATGAGTAAAAATGTTAAATATATCTATATAATATATTTTGAAAATATATATATATATATATTATTGCTTTTTTTGTTTTTTATTTTCTGATGCCATGTACACTTGTATTTATTTTTTTGTATGTTATTTATTTGTTGATTTAAATATTACATTTATTATTATTATTATTGTTATTATTTTAGTTTCAGTTTCAGGCTCAGCCTGAATGTATGTTCTGAGTTAAATTAAAGGTTGGATCATTGATTGATGTCCTTTCTGGTGTGTGCAGCTTTGGCCTCTGTGCTGCCCCCTGCTGCCAAGCCACTGTCAGAGCAGCTGCAGGCAATTCCCACCGCGACAGTAGGGATGGTCAACCTGGAGTTCAGCGGCTCTGTGCTGCCAGTCACGGTCAGAAAAGTCACCTCTACACCTCCACAGAAAGTGGAACAGCCATAGTCACTGAGGTGTGTGTGTGTGTGTGTGTGTGTGTGTGTGTGTGTGTTTTATAGGGTTTTGGACACCTGGTTCCCTCCTCTGAAGATCGGGGGTTGTTGGGGGTAGTGTATGACTCTGTCCCGTTTCCACAACACAACCGGACTGGAGAACCCTCAACTAGACTGACAGTAAGGCAACCCACAATACACACACACACACACACACACACACACACACACACACACACACACACAGCTTCCTGTAGTGTATTACAGTCTGTCAGAATGAGCGTGTGGATCATATGAACATTATAGAGCATTATAGAGCGCCCCCTACGCTTCTTGTAGTGTATTACAGTCTGTCAGAATGAGCGTGTGGATCATATGAACATTATAGAGCATTATAGAGCGCCCCCTATGCTTCCTGTAGTGTATTACAGTCTGTCAGAACGAGCGTGTGGATCATATGAACATTATAGAGCATTATAGAGCGCCCCCTACGCTTCTTGTAGTGTATTACAGTCTGTCAGAATGAGCGTGGGATCATATGAACATTATAGAGCATTATAGAGCGCCCCCTACGCTTCCTGTAGTGTATTACAGTCTGTCAGAATGAGCGTGTGGATCATATGAACATTATAGAGCATTATAGAGCGCCCCCTACGCTTCCTGCAGTGTATTACAGTCTGTCAGAATGAGCGTGTGGATCATATGAACATTATAGAGCATTATAGAGCGCCCCCTACGCTTCCTGTAGTGTATTACAGTCTGTCAGAATAAGCGTGGGATCATATGAACATTATAGAGCATTGTATTTAGCTGAGTAGTGCCGTAAAACATGAACAGGGCTGTTTTTTTTCCTTCTCCTGTAAACTTGATATTTTGGAACCAGTCCAGATCCAAACCCACTCTGTCTGGAACACTGAAAATCAGCCCCTCCTCTACCCTTCCTCTGCACCCCTCCGTCTAGTAACAGCCAGAAATGTGTTGGACCAGTGTTTGTGGTCCCTCTGGCCACGAGGAACACCATGAACACGGCAGAAATGGCCTACAGCACAGTACACAACACACACACACACACACACACACACACACACACACACACACAGAAGCCCTGAATAATTCACTCCTGCTCCACTTAAATTATTATTAATTGAATGGGAAAACGCTGAGTCTGGATGTTTCAGCCGTTAGAGGAAAGGCTGGTGTGTGTGTGTGTGTGTGTGTGTGTGTGTGTGTGTGTAGACACACACTGGTGGGGCGGGGAAGTCATTCAGTAAAGCAGAGGCTCTCTGTGTTCCTCTAAACTGCCTGAGCTTTTAAAGGGCCCATTAGTTATCCCACAAGATGACACCTTACACATTAAACTGGACTGACGAAAGTATTGGGACGCCTGCTCAGTCACTGTTTCTTCTGAAATCAAGGCTATTAAAGAGCTGATCTTGCTTCTGCTGGAGTAACTGTCTCTACTGTCCAGAGAAGAAGACTTTCTTCTAGATTTTGGAGTAGGAGCATTGCTGTGAGAATTTGATTGCATTCAGCGACAGTAGTGTTGGTGAGGTCAGGGTATTGGATGTTGACCAGGTCATTTGGCCAAGGTTGCCCAGACTTTTGCATCAGACTGTAGATAGATTGATAGCTAGATAAACTTTATTGATCTTGAAGGAAATTGCAGACATATGCTTAAACTAATTATTATTATTATTATTAATAATATTATTAATATTATTATTATTATTATTATTATTATTATAGGTGATGATGGGAGGTGCTTGGTTTGAGGAGGTTTTCGGCAGTCCTGAAGATGTGACTGAGCAAGTGCTGCTGGATCGAGCTGCTGAAGCGCTGAAGACGCACCTGGGCATCACACACTCGCCTGTATGGAGCAAAGCTGCCGTACTAAAGGTCAGTCTGTTGGTCCTTCTTCAGTAAATCCTGCTGCCCGATGTGTTAAAAAGGCTTATTGGGTTCTTAAGCTCAGTTTCACCCAATGGGCTGTAGAAGCTGCAGTAGTGGGCCCCTACCACCAGGTGGCCTCATGGGTATGATTGCAACAAGATAATAGTTCCTGACCTGAGCCTATAGCAGTTTAACCCCACCCACTCAGAATACAGCTGTTTAGCCCCACCCACTCCGCCGTCAGCAGTTTAGCCCCACCCACTTCAGCACTGGTCAGCACTGTATCAGTAAGACGATATCAGCTGGTACCTGTGTGTGTAGACCACAGTGCAGCACTTGTCCACTGTGTGAGTTGTAGTTCCTCTGCTGGCCACCGGGTGTCCTCAGTCGTCTCTGTGTGTCATTTCACTGTTCCTCGCCCCCTGTCCTGCTCTGCCCTGCTGATCAGCGTCCCCCCACTCCGTCCCTCTGGAAGCAGGCCGAGCCAGAAACGCACACTCTGCTCATATGAACCTGAGCAGATGGCTGGAGACCGGCGCAGTCTGCCCATGTGCCGTGCTGTCCTCAGCCCATATCTGAGCTCCAGGGGTCAGCACACACTCAGCCTGTCCGTCAGACAGGGAGCCGGCTCTGGGTGGGCAGGAGATTCGGAACATTGTAAAGGACAGCAGTGGACCCCCTGCTTTTTTTTTTTTTATGGCACAGTACAGACACAGTATGTCGACATCCATCAACCACATATATAAGAAGACAATATCTGGACAAAAGTATTGGGACACCTGCTTTTTCAGTGTTTCTTCGGAAATCAAGAGTATTAGAAAATATCTCCTGCTTTTGTTGGAGTAACTGTCTTTACTGTCCAGAAAAGAATAGTAGAGGAGCATTGCTGTGAGGATTTGATTGTATTTAGCAACCAGAGCGTTAGTGAGGTCAGAATGTTGGATGGAGCTCCACCATCATCATTCCAGAGAACACAGTTCCTCCACTGCTCCACAGCTCCTCAATGCTGGGGGGCTTTATACCCCTCTAGCCCACGCCTGGCATTATTAGGCAGCATGGAGCCAATAGGGTCATGATGTTCATCTGCTCTTGCAGAGAGTCCTATTCTATTGGCAGTACTTCTCTACACAAGCTATGTGTGTGTCTGTAGTTGTACATCTGTCCATAAATATTTGGACATATATTGTGCATATAGCACACACTTGCTATATATAATGTTGAAGTGAGTGTCTTATTTACATATATACTGATTCTACACATATACAGTTATATAAAATTATATGTTAGTGAGGTCAGAATGTTGGATGGAGCTCCACCATCATCATTCCAGAGAACACAGTTCCTCCACTGCTCCACAGCTCCTCAATGCTGGGGGGCTTTATACCCCTCTAGCCCACGCCTGGCATTATTAGGCAGCATGGAGCCAATAGGGTCATGATGTTCATCTGCTCTTGCAGAGAGTCCTATTCTATTGGCAGTACTTCTCTACACAAGCTATGTGTGTGTCTGTAGTTGTACATCTGTCCATAAATATTTGGACATATATTGTGCATATAGCACACACTTGCTATATATAATGTTGAAGTGAGTGTCTTATTTACATATATACTGATTCTACACATATACAGTTATATAAAATTATATGTGATATAAAATGTAATATATAAAAGTATATAATATATACAATTATATAAAGCAACACTGAGAATTTGATTGATTGATGATTTAGTGATTTCTAGTCCCGCTCTTCTCAGACTGTGCTCCGCAGAGGAGGAGGAGAAGCTGTTCATTTTTCATACTCCTGCTGACTCACATGCATAGTACACAAACTGCCCTCCCCCACCACACACACACACACACACACACACACACACACACACACACACTCTGACGTGATGTGTTTGGATCATTGATTTTTGACACAGCTCTAGTGCTGCTCCTACACTGTCCCACCTTCCCTAGCCTCGCCTCCCTGCAGCTTTCTCAGACGCTAACGCCTCGCGCTCCTTCACTCACAGGGCATGTGAACAGGGCAGTGTGTGTGTGTGTGTGTGTGTGTGTGTGTGTGTGTGTGTGTGTGTGTGTGTGTAGCTGTGCGGTGGTGTGTGCTTGGTCAGCAGGGTGGGCAGGTAAAGGTGAGGTATGTAACTGTGAGTGTGGAGAGGGTCAGTTACGCTCCTCTCTGTTATTCAGTGGCTGCTAGAAAGGATTCAGTGTCAATTGAAATGATTCTGTATCGACCTCAGAGGGTTTAGTGATGGCTATGAATGATTCAGTTTGTGCAATAAATGGTTTAGTATCTACTGTAAATGATTCAGTAAATTCAGTTGGTTTTTTATCTAAATGATTCAGTGACTGCTGTAAATGATTCAGTGACTGCTGAAAATGATTCAGTGGCTGCTGGAAATGATTCATTGATTACTGGAAGTGATTCCGTGACTGCTGGAAATGATTGAGTGACTGCTATAAGTGATTGAGTGACTGCTATAAGTGATTGAGTGACTGCTATAAGTGATTGAGTGACTGCTGGAAATGATTGAGTGACTGCTGTAAATGATTCAGTGACTGCTGTAAATGATTGAGTGACTGCTGTAAAGGTTTCAGTGACTGCTATAAGTGATTGAGTGACTGCTGTAAATGATTCAGTGACTGCTGGAAATGATTGAGTGACTGCTGTAAATGATTCAGTGACTGCTGTAAATGATTCAGTGACTGCTGTAAAGGTTTCAGTGACTGCTGGAAAGGTTTCAGTGACTGCTATAAGTGATTCAGTGACTGCTGTAAAGGTTTCAGTGACTGCTGTAAAGGTTTCAGTGACTGCTGTAAAGGTTTCAGTGACTGCTATAAGTGATTCAGTGACTGCTATAAAGGTTTTAGTGACTGCTATAAGTGATTCAGTGACTGCTGTAAAGGTTTCAGTGACTGCTATAAGTGATTCAGTGACTGCTGTAAAGGTTTCAGTGACTGCTGGAAATGATTCAGTGACTGCTGTAAAGGTTTTAGTGACTGCTATAATTGATTCAGTGACTGCTGGAAATGATTCAGTGACTGCTTTAAAGGTTTCAGTGACTGCTATAAGTGATTCAGTGACTGCTGGAAATGATTCAGTGACTGCTGGAAATGATTCAGTGACTGCTGTAAAGGTTTCAGTGACTGCTGTAAAGGTTTCAGTGACTGCTATAAGTGATTCAGTGACTGCTGGAAATGATTCAGTGACTGCTGGAAATGATTCAGTGACTGCTGTAAAGGTTTCCGTGACTGCTGTAAAGGTTTCCGTGACTGCTGTAAAGGTTTCAGTGACTGCTATAAGTGTTTCAGTGACTGCTGTAAAGGTTTTAGTGACTGCTATAAGTGATTCAGTGACTGCTGGAAATGATTCAGTGACTGCTGTAAAGGTTTCAGTGACTGCTATAAGTGATTCAGTGACTGCTGGAAATGATTCAGTGACTGCTATAAGTGATTCAGTGACTGCTGTAAAGGTTTCAGTGACTGCTGTAAAGGTTTCAGTGACTGCTGTAAAGGTTTCAGTGACTGCTATAAGTGATTCAGTGACTGCTGGAAATGATTCAGTGACTGCTATAAGTGTTTCAGTGACTGCTGTAAAGGTTTTAGTGACTGCTATAAGTGATTCAGTGACTGCTGGAAATGATTCAGTGACTGCTGTAAAGGTTTCAGTGACTGCTGTAAAGGTTTTAGTGACTGCTATAAGTGATTGAGTGACTGCTGTAAAGGTTTCAGTGACTGCTATAAGTGATTGAGTGACTGCTGGATATGATTCAGTGACTGTTGTAAAGGATTCAGTGACTGCTTTAAAGGATTCAGTGACTGCTATAAGTGATTGAGTGACTGCTGGATATGATTCAGTGACTGCTATAAGTGATTGAGTGACTGCTGTAAAGGTTTCAGTGACTGCTGGATATGATTCAGTGACTGCTATAAGTGATTGAGTGACTGCTGGAAATGATTCAGGTAACTGCTATAACAGCATGTTCTGAAGTTTGAATGACCGAGACCATTCTCCCTGTTTTAATTAGTGTGTAACGTTGCTTTAACGTTATTCACACATCATCAGACTCTTCTATCAGATTTCCTGGATTTGGGCTCTTTAAATCGTTTAGAAAAAGTTAGGTGTCCGCAAACTTTTGACCGGCGGTGTATATATATATATATACACAGAGGACCCCGGGGTGCTTCCACTTGTGTTGGTGTTCACCAGCTGCTTTTTACCTGCAGGATGAGTCAGAGTGTGTGTGTGTGTGTGTGTGTGTGTGTGTGTGTGTGTGTGTGTGTGTGTGTGAGAGAGAGAGAGAGAGAGAGAGTAACTCTCATGGATCTTGCAGAAGCTTTAAAGCTCAGAAGGCTGTTCTATAACAGAGACACTGAAGCTATGCACACACACACACACACACACACACACACACACAGGCTCACGGCTTTCTTGTTTACTGTTTATTTGTTTCAGAACTGCATCCCTCAGTATCATGTAGGACACTGGAAACGCCTCGGTAAGTCTGTCTATCTGTCTGTATTTATTTCATTATTTATTTATTAGTTTCCTCCAGTTCAGTCTTTTCTCTTCACTATTCCATTAGTCACTCCCCTGAACACATTAATAATAACCCTGCTAATATGGTCAATAACAACAATAATAACAATAACAACTATAATGTGATATAGTGTGTGTGTATGATCTTTTTAATTGTTATATTTCCAATTATTGTTTATAAGCTTACTTACATATTCACAGTTTATACATTATTGCCTGTAGTAATATTTTATATCTTCATTATTTGTTGTGCTTCCACTGCCAGTCCCATTTTCCTGTTGTTATTGATTATTCATATTTTTATATTTTTATTTGTATTTGATTAATAATTATTGTCTTTCTGAATAATTAATATCTTCACATTCAGTTTTATTCCTATGTTTATTATTATTTTTATGGATATGGTTCCTGTCTGTTTTATTTATCGGTGTTATTGATACTGTTACCTGTCCTGCTGTGGGCCGCAGGGCTGCAGGGACGAGTGGCTGTGTGTGAGGTCAGTAATTGTGCTGATGTCTGTTTCAGAGACGATGAGAAGGTTCATCAGCGACACCGCTCTGCCGCTCACTCTCACCGGAGCCTCTTACAATGGCGTTTCTGTCAATGACGTCATACTCAGTGGACGGGACGCGGCGGAGGGACTTGTGGGGAAAGTCTGAACTGTTGAATTTTGGGTGAAGGCGGTCTTTCTACAGCAGTTTGTGATCAGCTGAAGACCTAAAGGAATACTCCAGCGTTCTCCGAATCAAACCTCCATCAGCTGTATCATCTCAACAGGATTCCCTGAACCTGGAAAACACTGACTCTAAACTCCCTTATAATAGAAGTCAATGGGCAGATGAGTTAAAGGGGTAGTCCAGTATGTATCACTCTGACCTCTGTTAGCAATAGCTGTAGAGTACGATCGATCACCACAGACCCTCATCTCAACACGACTCCCTAAACCTACACAATAACCCAAAATACATCACTCCAAATTTACTTATAATTGAAGTCAATGGGCAGATGAGTTAAAGGGGTAGTTTATAGTATTACATCCTAACCCTTATCAGCTGTATCGGTAGAGTACGATCGATCACCACAGACCCTCATCTCAACACGACTCCCTAAACTAAAAAAAATAAACCCCTAAATTCCCCTACAATAGAAGTCAATGGGCAGGTGCCTTGTCAAGTTTCTGTTATACATGTGTTTTATCTTTATCTCTTGATCTCTAGGTTCAGGTAAGTGTGTTGAGATGAGGGTCTGTGGAAATCGACCGTACTCTCCAGATACAGCTGATGGAGGTTAGGACGGAAAACTCTGAACTACCCCTTTAAAGCATCTGCCCATTGACTTCTATTATATGTAAATTTAGAGTGATGTATTTCGGGTTATTTTTTAAGTTCAGGGACAGGTGTTGAGATGAGGGTCTGTGGTGATCGACTGTACTCTCCAGATACAGCTGATAGAGGTTCGAGTGATGCATACTGGACTACCCCTTTAACTCATTTGCCCATTGACTTCTATTATAAGGGAGTGTCTGGCACCTTCATTATTAGGAGTGTACCGGAGAGTCCTGCAGTGTCAGGAACCACACAGTCCAGTCTATTCGAGACACATGGTTTGAGGAGAGTGTGTGATGATTTAGGTCTGCAGTTAGCACCATGCTGACTGGTGTACATAAGCTTCCATTACCTGTTAGCTACATTAGCTCTGCAGCTCCAGCTCCAGTCCAGGTGAACCAGACGTGTTCCTACAAACTACATTGGGGTTATAAAGGGGGTGGGGGGCTGGTGTAAATCTGAAACTTGACCAGACTTTCGCTTTAATTCTCCCCCGAACGCTAACGATGCTATTGTGCTTATTATGGGATGTTGATTAGATGTTAGTGGTGGACTGTTAATAAAGCAGAAGGTTCGGGTAGGTATTGCAGTTAATGGACTGCTTAGCAAAGGTGTGCAACATCTGTTACACGTGTTTGGTTTAGGAGTGTGTTCAGCTCTGATGCAACACACACACACACACACACACAGTGCTGCTGTACACGTGAAGCATTCAGGCCTAAAGTGGGGCGCAGGAGCGCGGCTGATCTGTGCCTTTCCTCCTTTTATTAGTGTGTGAATGTGAACGCAGCACAGCGGCTTTCCTTCTGAAGTGGCTCTTCTCCGGGTGATTGGTGTCATCATGCTTTTCTGCACTTGTGGGTGTGTGTGTGTGTATGTGTGTGTGTGTGTGTGTGTGTGTGTGTGTGTGTGTGTGTGTGTGTGTAGAGGTAATTTTAGAGCTACTTCAGAACTACATGCATAGAAATACAAACTCATCATCATACAGACGAAGCATTTGAGCTGTGTGTGTGTGTGTGTGTGTGTGTGTTCCCTGCATAAGTGTCTGCCAGACGTTTGAGGACTTTATTTTTCATATTATTACAAATATTCATATTTTCTGTGTTGATTTGCAGTAATTGAACCCATTAAAGAGCTCATATCCTTCAGTCCAGTGTGTTTGATCTTATCCCTCCTTTACAATGAAGCACACTGTGCCTTTAAGACTGATTAATGTATGCAAGTGATCTCTGTTCTCATTGGCTGCCCTGTGTTGTGGCTAATTTAAAAAGCAGTCTGGGTTAAATCTGGCTTGAATGGGCGGGGCTAAACTGCTGTAGGCCAAATGGGAGGGGCTAAACTGCTGTAGGCTGAATGGGTGGGGCTAAACTGCTGTAGGCTGAATGGTGGGGCTAATCTGCTGTAGGCTGAATGGGTTGGGCTAATCTGCTGTAGGCTGAATGGGCGGGGCTAAATCTCCAGCCTGTTGATGGGCAGTGTGAGATTTGAGAACTGAATGGATGAATATGAATATTAATGTGGAAACAGTAGAATGTGTGTTTATGTATTTTTGCCTTTAATATTAATAAACACTGAAGTCTTGATAAATACGAGGTGGTGGGCTACATGTGTATATTTTGTAACACACACTCACTCAGAGGTTTGTTTATATTCCTCTTCCATACATGTAGAGCATATATATTATATATTATATATATATATATATATATTATATATGTACCTATATATAATAATAATAATAATAATATGCCCCAACTCTATTATACATGCACAATATGACAAAAGTATTGGGACGCCTGCTCATTTTCTCAAATCAAGGGCATTAGAAAGAGCTGATCCTGCTTCTGTTGGAGTAACACTCTACTCTCTACTGTCCAGAGAAGAAGACTTTCTACTAGATTTTGGAGGAGGAGCATTGCTGTTAGGATTTGATTGCATTCAGCAACAAGTGCATTAGTAAGTTCAGGATGTTGGATGATGATCACCACCCCACCTCATCATCCCCAACTAACTCCCCAACTCACCAGCCATCATTCCAGAAAACACAGTTCTTCCACTGCTCCACAGCTCCTCAATGCTGGGGGGCTTTATACCCCTCTAGCCCACGCCTGGCATTATTAGGCAGCATGGAGCCAATAGGGTCATGATGTTTATCTGCTCCAGAGGGTCCTATTCTATTGGCAGTACTTCTTCTCTACAGGGACTAGACAAGCTGTGTGTGTGCATTTGCACATCTGTGTCAGCAATGAGTGCAGATTAAAGTAGCTGAATGCATTCATTAGAAGTAGTGTCCACAAACTTTTGGACAGATTTGTATGTGTTGTACCAAAAGAAAGTAGAGCTTTTGGGTTTATTGCAGTCAGTGTGAAAACACACACACACACACACACACACACACAGCCTGCTCTGAATGAAATGTGGAAACACTTCACGCTAGATGGAAAATTCGGTGTCACCTTGAAATTGGGTTTGTTTGCAGGCGAGTGATTGCGGCTCGCTCTTCCTCGAGGCTCTTGGACAGCTCTGTGATTGGACTATTGGCAGATGATGAGAGGATGAGGGGAGGAAGAGGAGAGGAGGAAGAGGAGAGGAGAAGTTGAGCCCCGTCAGCGTCGCGCTCATCCTTTTGTTCTTGTCCTTGTTGGTTTTGTGCTGAACCCGTCACAATTGATTTCCCGTGGAGGAGGAGGAGGAGGAGGAGGATGAGGAGGGGCCCTGTCTGCCTGCCTGCCGATTCTGACATTCATTGTTTTCCATTGTTTTGTGAGTCCTAGCGCTGGCAGCTGTTGTCCTGAGGAAGACTCTTAGCCTTGTACTTCTTCTTCCTCACCTCTATCCTTTATTTACACAAATCCGCAAATGCAGACACCTGCATGTTGCCACAAGGGGGCGCTACACCAACTGCCAAACCTGGCTTTGTTGTCGTGAACTCTCGCTGGACTGATTCACCCAGTCCTCTGCTGTCCACATGTTCGAGCACTCTCTGATGTAACCTCTAGCGCCCCCTACTGGGTGCTCGGTACGTACTTGTAGTATATTGATTATTCCACAGCTGAGAACTGGGCAGGACGAGGACCTGAGGCGCTTTGATGAGGGTCTGAGCACGGTGGTCCAGACGTCTCCCAGTCAGCTCCTGGTCGGCAGAGGTGAGTAACTACCAACAGTGGCCCAAGGAGGGACGGATGGACCACCGATTGATGGCGCCCCATCCCATCCTAGTTCTACTGCAGCACAAGAACAGAAGTGTTTAATGATGGTTACAAGAACAACACACAGTGATGCAGCGCCCCCTGCTGGGTAGAGGGCTGTTTAGCTCCAGAACAGTCAAAAGTGCCCATGCTAACACCTGTCCACCACTGAAAGCACCTGTAGTGGACACAGTAGAGTCAGAACTGGACCTCAGACTGTTGGAAGAAGGTGGTCTGAGGGACAGGTTGTCCTCACTAGAGTGACTTGCACTGTCCACCTGTAGGGGGAGCCCTTTAGGATTTGTTGGAATGTTCTGATGCCAGATACCACAGAAACCACCCTCAGAGGTCTTGTAGTGGGAGGTGTTATGGAGTTATTTTGGGGGGGGTCATGTGGCTGAGGTATAATTATTTAGGAGGTCGTAACCCCTCCACCCCCCCTGGAAATTACACTGATAGTCAGGGGGGAGGCGGCAAAGAAAGACATGCATAAAAACAGGATAATTAGCAGATAGCTAATGATATGTTCCCCCGTCCCCGGTGGACTCATTATTGCGTATATATTGGTGTGCCAGTTTTTAGAGGAAGCCATGGGTCTGGGACATTTGATGTTGGTTCCATAATTCATGGCGTCCCAAACGACTTCAGGTTCAAACCCGAGAAAGACAAGCATATGGGCGCCGCGTCCGCGGGCCTGCGAGAGAGAGGGGCTAGCATATGGCTGCAGGAGAGAGTGTGGAGCAGCATGAAAGGACACACTCCTCCGTTTTTCCACAGCTATTTGATGTGTGATGGAGTCTGGAGCTATCTTAATGATACCATTTCTGTCACAGAGCCAGAGACGAACCTCGTGGTCCTCGTGGACAACGTGGTTTCCGTCCCTTTCTGGCCCACTGACAGAGGCTTTATGGCCAGATGTAGCTTTAGCAGCGCCGTCGTCGGAGACGCTTCGGCCTCCTGGACGTTCTCCTCCGGTAACCCGTGGTTTACCTTACCGCTCACCTTTCTGCTAGCGGCGAGTTTGACGCTAATTCATGCAGAAACGCTAACAGTTGTGTATTTTTAGCGTGGGCTTCTTACTGCAGATAAAAGCAGCAGATTAAACAGAGATCAAAGCGTTTTTCGGTTGCTGAGCTGATATTTCAAACAAATATGCTAATTGGGGTCAGTTAGCATAATCACATTCACACATTATTAACTCCTGCTAGCTTTCATCACCTCAGCCAGACAGACTCTTTCTCTCTCTCTCTCTCTCTCTCTCTCTCTCTCTCACTCACTCTTCGTCTTTTTCTCTCATAGCTGCATAAACTAGTAATAGAAAAGGAATCCACCATATGTCCAAATGTTTGTGGACACCCCTTCTAATGAATGCTTTCCGCTACTTGCTTATTGGGGATGATGAGGTGAGGTGGGGTGGTGATCATCATCATTCAACATCCTGACCTCACTAATGCTTTTGTTGCTGAATGCAATCAAATCCTCACAGCAATGCTTCTCCTCCAAAATCTAGTAGAAAGTCTTCTTCTCTGGACAGTAGAGACAGTTACTTCAACAGAAGCAGGGTCAGCTCTTTTAATACAGTTGATTTTTAGAAGAAACACTGAATGAGCAGGTGTCCCAATACTTCTGTCAAAATGGTGCTACTAGATGGCTTATGAAAAGGTTCCTGTGGTGTTCAGGTGGTTGATGGGACATTGCTGGTTGCTTGTTAAGCTGTTGCGAAGACGTGGCTTGCTGGTTGTTCTAGCATTTAGGGTGGTCTCTCTCTCTCTCTCTCTCTCTCTCTCTCTCTGTCTCTGTCTATCTCTCACTCGCTGAGCTGTGGTGGTTACTTTGATGTTCTAGGTGGTTGCTGGGGTGTTGCTGGTTCTTTAAGAGGTTGCTAGGATATTTAAGTTGGCCTCTGACTCTCTATTTTCTTTCTCTCTTATTGGTTGTTGCTCAGTGTTTGCTAGATGGTTGCTATGGTCTTCTCGAAAGTTGTTAGGATGCTCAAAGTGGTTGCTAAGGTATTTCTTAGGGTGTTCCAGCTGGTTGCATAGGGTAAGGCTTGGTTGTTGCTGTAGTATTTAAGGTGGTCTCTCTCTCTCTCTCTCTCTCTCTCTCTTTCTCTCTCTGGTGGCAGCTGATCTGAAGGTTGTCCGGGTTAGAGCTGTCAGGCTGGAGGATTGTGGGTAATTGTCCTTTTCTGCTTTAATGCCATGCAGCCCCCCCCCCCCCTTCTTCCCCCCACAGAGCAGCTCCAGCGCCGCTCTCCAGAATGCCGTTGCGGGTCGCTCGGCGTCGGGAGAGACGGAAATCATCTGGATCAGAGGACGGGGGAGTGTCGAAGGAAACCCCTCGGCAGGGCCTGGCTTTTGCTGGGCTATCTGAGCTGCTGTAGCTGCAGCCGGCCGTTTGCTCCTGAACGTCTGTCTTCCAGGACTTGATTTTCTCTCCAGTTTTTTAATGAAAAGCTTTTTTAATTGACTGTCATTAATAAATCGAATCTAATTAAGCACCAGAGCCTCTGAGAAGGCCCCTATCACGAGTTCTCCTCACTTTGTAGAGGTACGAGAAGCGAGGGCGTAGGGCTGGTTTTGACACTAGTGTCAGATGATTGTTGACTTCAGAAGAGTGTGAGGTGACCACACCCCCCTGAACATCAATGGCTCTGTTGTGGAAATCGTCCAGAGCACCAAGTTCTTCGGCGTCCACGTCACAGAGACCCTCACGTGGTCCCTCAACTCCAGCTCCACAGCCAAGAAAGCCCAGCAGCGCCTCTTCTTCCTCCAGTCCTCTCCATGTTCTACAGAGGGACTGAGGAGAGCATCCTGAGCAGCTGCATCATCGCCTGGTTTGGGTATTGCAATGCCCTGGACCGCTGAGAAGATCATAGGGGTCTCTCTCTCTCAGCTCTGTCACAGACATTCACACCCCACGCTGCACCCGTAAGGCCGTCAGCATTGTGAAGGACCTCCACTCACCCCTCACATGGAAGAAGGTACAGGAGCATCCGTGCTGTCACTGCAGGGATCTGCAACAGCTTTGTCCCACAAGCAGTCAGACTTCTAAAGAATTGAGTGGTATTTATTATATTTATTGTATTTATTGTGTTTATTATATTGTACTGTATTATACTTGTATTATTGTACGGTGCTGACGTTGCACTTTCTGCAGTCTGTCCTGTACTGTATTGATTTGGTTCTCGTTTTGTTCCATGTGGCTTCATCATCATCATCATCATCATCATCATCATGCTAACTCACAGCATCAAAGCTAACCCACAGCTAACCCACAGCTAACCCACACCTAACCCACAGCATCACCGCTAACCCACAGCTAACCCACAGCATCACCGCTAACCCAAACCTAACCCACAGCATCACAGCTAACCCACAGCATCACAGCTAACCCACAGCTAACCCACAGCATCACACCTAACCCACAGCATCACAGCTAACCCACAGCATCACACCTAACCCACAGCATCACAGCTAACCCACAGCATCACACCTAACCCACAGCATCACAGCTAACCCACACCTAACCCACAGCATCACAGCTAACCCACTGCTGAATTGAAACGGAATCAATACTGTTCCTTACTGAATCAGTACTGAATCAATACTGTTCCTTACTGAATCGAAACTGAATCAATACTGTTCCTTACTGAATCAGTACTGAATCAATACTGTTCGGTTCCTAAACCCTCACAGACGTTATTCATGTATTGTACTGGAGGAAACTGCCTGTCAGCACAGGCAGAGGGTTGCTCTGGTCTTCCAGGAAGCTGCTAGGGTGGTGTTGAGGGTTTTCACTCAGACCCCACAGTCTAAACAAGCCACAGGGCCTAATTTATTACCCATAATGCCTCATTCATTACTCAGCGAGGCTCCACTGCCGGGAACAGGCCCAGATTACAGCCGTGTGATACTTCACTCCTCCTGCTCGCTGCTACGCTGGAGTGGAAATGAGTTCTGCCGGCTCGGAGACTGAGTGGCGGAGAGCCGTCTCCCCGCTCTGCGGCTCGGCCGGCGCGGGATTGTTATCTCGGTTATATTGATACCTCAATAAGGAGAGTGTCGGAGAGATTGATAGGAGTGTGTGTTGCGTTTGCTGGGATGGAATGAGCGCAGGTGTGCCCACGCCTCCCAGCTTTCCTCATCTGAATTAGCGGAGTGTGTCGGAGGGTCAGAGCGGCTTAGCGGCGTGTGAACAGAGCTGTTAATAATCTTCTTCTGCTAGAGTTCAGAAAGAGACGCCTGTCGTACCTCATTTAAAACTCAGCACACTGTCAGAAATCTGGAGCTCAGCACAGTAACAGAGACGATCTCCAAGCCAAGACCAAGACCACCGGAAACAAGGGTACTGCATAGACACGGAGACAAACGAGGAACAGCTGAGAAGAGTTAACGAAGGGGCTGGGCTGCAGTGGAGGCGGGACAAAGGCGGAGACTAGGGCGGAAACAAATCGAGCCATGTGCTAATGACCAGAAAGCTCCCCAAAGAGGTCAGAAAACACAGAGAACGGCTAGTGGACAGAAGCCGGGACATGGACAGAAGACTGGACTTGGGGCCTGACAGGAGACAAAACAGGTACAGGGACAGAAGCTAACAGAGTGACAGGACAGCACTGAAGCTAAGGTGGACGAGATCGCCATGACCTTAGCATCGCTACTGTGCCTTACATCGCTATCACGCCGTTAGCTTTGCTTAGACTCTTATCGCTGAATGCAATCAAATCCTCACAGCAATGCTCCTCTTCCAAAATCTAGTAGAGAGTCTTCTTCTCTGGACAGTAGAGACAGTTACTCCAACAGAAGCAGGATCAGCTTTTTTATAAGACCCTTGATTTCAGAAGATGCAGTGAATGAGCGGGTGTCCCAATACTTTTGTCCATATGGTGTATGTACACTGTATCTCTCATCCCAGCTGGCCAGCTCAAAGATCAGGTTTCTACATACATGAACTGGACAAAAGTATTGGGACACACCTCTTAATCGTCGCTTGTGCACTGTACACACCTTTAGTTGAGCTGAACTGTTGGACTCCGAGGCGGTGGGAACGCTGGGGTCTTGTCCCCAAAGGAAACCTGGGTCTCCTCATCTGGAGATCTTCCCCAGCTGCTGGGTGAATCAACAGATTCATTAAACACACACACACACACTCCCCACGGACCTCTCAACCCCACATCACACAACACACTGCATGTCCGACAGGCAGAAACACACACTCCTGACCTCTGGCCAGGCCCAGCTCGCTCTGTCAGCTCTGAGAAAACACACACAGCACAGAGAAGAATCAAAGAATCATCCCCCGGCGGCTCATTAGCGGATCCCGGGAGGGGGGTTGGGGGCAGCAGGCTTGATTGCGTGGGGGTGTGGGGGGAGCTCTGTCGCTGATGATGACGGCTACATGATCTCAGAATCGCTAGCAATAGCAGTTGTGGGCTTCTTTCTCGGGGGTCCCTATCTGCCCACTGATTCTGTGGGCGTAGCTTGGGCTTGACTCCTGCCTCTCCTGCTGCTGTGGGTGGGCCCATGCTTCAGGTCTTCACCCTCTAAACTACACTGCTGTCCTAATTAACGTCAGCTTCATGGGCCCCAGAATTGAACCATGTGGGACTCCGAAGATACACTATATGTCTAAATGTTTGAGAACACCTCTTCTAATGAAAGCATTCAGCTACTACCACTGTAAGCTGACACAGATCGCTCCATGCTGCCTAATGCCAGGCGTGGGCTAGAGTAAAGCCCCCCAGCATTGAGGAGCTGTGGAGCAGTGGAAGAACTGTGTTCTCTGGAATGATGGATTTTGGGGAAGTTGGGGATGATGAGGTGGGGTGGTGATCATCATCTTCCAACATCCCAACTTCATGAAGACTCTTGTTGCTGAATGCAATCAAATCCTCACAGCTATGCTCCTCCCCCAAAATCTAGTAGAGAGTCTTCTTCTCTGGACAGTAGAGACAGTTACCCCAACAGAAGCAGTATTAGCTCTTTTTTTAAGACTTGATTTCAGAAGATGCAGTGAATGAGCAGGTGTCCCAATACTTTTGTCTATATGGTGTATGTACACTGTATCTCTCATCCCAGCTGGCCAGCTCAAAGGTCAGGTTTGTACATACATGAACTTGACAAAAGTATTGGGACACACCTCTTAATTGTTGAATTCAGGTGTTTCATTCAGTCACCTTGATCTTGATCTCAGGGTTCAGCTTTTGGTAATTAATGTTTCTTAGATAAGGGTTGAAGGTCCAGGGGTTCGAGGACACAGGGAATTGTAGTACACTGAGATGCTGGAGCTGTCGTCTCACTGCTTACACGCGATCACTCAGGTTTGTGTCAAACCAGATGCCCAACTACCTGGTATTATTATTGAACAGTGGAAGAGTTTAGGAGGAACAGCTCACAGAGAGCAGCTCAGTGTCCACCGAGTGTCTGTCAGACCACGTAAAGTTACAGAGCGGGGTCAGGGCCGAGTGCTGAGCCTCCAACTGACTCAGTAACTGTATTAATACAGCCTATGGGGTTAGAATGGGATAGCATGAAAGCTCCAGTAGGTGTAGTGTGTAGGTGTCCCAATACTTTTGTCCAAGCAGTGCATCTAAACACAACTGCTAGCATCTTGTTCATTAGCCTTTGTTAGCACTATCCCTTTAATCCTGAGAGCCTCTTTTGGATATCCCACATCATATTAGCGCAGATTTACTGCCATGGCTGTGCAATTATCTCAAACGTTAAGCTCTGTTGGGTAGGCAGCTCAGTCTGCCACGGGACGCTCGTAATCCACAGGAGTTTAATTAATCAGAAAATGATATTGTTGTGCAGGGAGGCGGCGGACGTCAGCTCAGTCTGCGGCTGATGATAAATCTCGACGCCTTTGCGCCCACGTTGTTGCGGGGCCTGCTTGCTGAAATATTAATGGAGCTCAGAGTCTTCGCAAAGTAATGGATGTGTTAGCGTTAGCATTAGCACCACCCATCCCCACCCATCCCCCCCATATCTGCCTTCATTTCTTAGCAGTCGATGAATTTTTCAGACGGGACTAATGGGCTCCTTCTTAACGACGCTGTGTTTCTTCCCTGGCGCCTTGCTCATCTGTCCCATCATACCTAGCATGGGTAAAGGTGACTGATGGACACTGAGATGAACTGGCTCCGAGGTGGAGGACGAGCGCTGGATCCAATTAGAATTTCTGACACCGCTTCTGAAGGCCCGTCAGCGGCTTGTCCTCGCTCACCCAGGGTGAAGCTCCTTCGCTGCTCGGGTCAGTCCGCTGTAGGCTCTGTAGGCCGTCCACACGCTGCGATGGCTATTCTGATCTGTTTCAAAGCCGCCGCGTCTTCTGACCACTGCTGCCTCCGAGTCCTGCTGGACCGGTACCCGCTTCCTCTTCACAGGCCATTCTTTTCCCCGGGTCCCTTTTGATGCGCGGCCGTGGATCCAGAGAGCAATCTCGCCCCAGATTAAAGTCTTTGTGAGGCTGGAAATGAATTTCTTTGTATCCGAGGCTGAAGAAGAGGGAGCAGTGCTCTGATACACGCCCAGAATCATTTCACTGGTTAGAGCTTCCCCCGGTCAAGCCGTCCACTCAACTTAACTACAGCAGCACACTACACGTCTACAGCTCGTCATGTTGTGAAATACGCGTGACCATCAAATCCTACTGGTCAGCGCAGGCAAATCCTACTGGTCAACGCAGGCAAATCCTACTGGTCAACATCGTCAAACCCTACTGGTCAACACTGGCAAATCCTACTCGTCAACATCGTCAAATCCTACTGGTCAATGCAGCCAAATCTTACTGGTCAACATTGTCAAATCCTACTGGTCAGCGCAGGCAAATCCTACTGGTCAACGCAGCCAAATCCTACTGGTCAACATAGTCAAACCCTACTGGTCAACATCGTCAAATCCTACTGGTCAACACTGTTAAATCATACTGGTCAATGCAGCCAAATCCTACTGGTCAACACTGTTAAATCATACTGGTCAACGCAGGCAAATCGTACCAATTAACACAGTCAAGTTCTACTGGGCAGTGAAGTCAATGTCAAAGGACCAACAAACTGATTCATTTAGGGTTTAGTGGGTTTGGTGTGAAACATTCGGTTCTAGATAAGCTCCCCCAGTCAGAGCTGGAGTTCTACTACAGTGGAGGTGAAGGGAAGCAGACGTCTGAAGCTCTAATAATAAAAGCTCCCCACAGAAAGTTCTTCACCTAATGGTGATGAAGACGCTGCCTGATGCCTGAGACACGGTTCTACCAGAGTTCTGAGAAGAGTTCGGCTCTAGAACCTGCTTTTAGAACCAGATCATTAAAATGGTGGAGGGATACATGCTGCAGGGTGTAGTGCAGCTACAGAAAGTAGTCCCTAAAGAAAACCAAATCTTACTGGTCAACATAGTCAAACCCTACTGGTCAACACTGTCAAATCCTACTGGTCAACATAGTCAAACCCTACTGGTCAACACTGTCAAATCCTACTGGTCAACATAGTCAAACCCTACTGGTCAACACCAGCAAATCCTACTGGTCAACGCAGCCAAATCCTACTGGTCAACACAGGCAAATACAACTTGTTAATTGCAGCCAAATCTTACTGGTCAACATAGTCAAACCCTACTGGTCAACACTGTCAAATCCTACTGGTCAACAAAGTTAAACCCTACTGGTCAACACCGGCAAATCCTACTGGTCAACAAAGTTAAACCCTACTGGTCAACACCGGCAAATCCTACTGGTCAAAGCAGCCAAGTCCTACTGGTCAACGCAGGCAAATACTACTGGTCAATGCAGCCAAATCCTACTGGTCAACATAGTCAAACCCTACTGGTCAACATCATCAAATCCTACTGGTCAATGCAGCCAAATCCTTCTGGTCAACACCGTCAAATCCCACTGGTCAACATCGTCAAATCCTACTGGTCAATGCAGCCAAATCCTACTGGTCAACATAGTCAAACCCTACTGGTCAACATCGTCAAATCCTACTGGTCAACACTGTTAAATCATACTGGTCAACGCAGCCAAATCCTACTGGTCAACGCAGGCAAATCGTACCAATTAACACAGTCAAGTTCTACTGGGCAGTGAAGTCAATGTCAAAGGACCAACAAACTGATTCATTTAGGGTTTAGTGGGTTTGGTGTGAAACCCTCGGGTTCTAGATAAGCTCCCCCAGTCAGAGCTGGAGTTCTACTACAGTGGAGGAAAAGGGAAGCAGACGTCTGAAGCCCTAATAAAAGCTCCTCACAGAAAGTTCTTCACCTAATGGTGATGAAGACGCTGCCTGATGCCTGAGACATGGTTCTACCAGAGTTCTGAGAAGAGTTCGGCTCTAGAACCTGCTTTTAGAACCAGATCATTAAAATGGTGGAGGGATACATGCTGCAGGGTGTAGTGCAGCTACAGAAAGTAGTCCCTAAAGAAAACCAAATCTTACTGGTCAACATAGTCAAACCCTACTGGTCAACACTGTCAAATCCTACTGGTCAACATAGTCAAACCCTACTGGTCAACACTGTCAAATCCTACTGGTCAACATAGTCAAACCCTACTGGTCAACACCAGCAAATCCTACTGGTCAACGCAGCCAAATCCCACTGGTCAACACAGGCAAATACAACTTGTTAATTGCAGCCAAATCTTACTGGTCAACATAGTCAAACCCTACTGGTCAACACTGTCAAATCCTACTGGTCAACAAAGTTAAACCCTACTGGTCAACACCGGCAAATCCTACTGGTCAAAGCAGCCAAGTCCTACTGGTCAACGCAGGCAAATACTACTGGTCAATGCAGCCAAATCCTACTGGTCAACATAGTCAAACCCTACTGGTCAACATCATCAAATCCTACTGGTCAATGCAGCCAAATCCTTCTGGTCAACACCGTCAAATCCTACTGGTCAACATCGTCAAATCCTACTGGTCAACGCAGCCAAATCCTACTGGTCAACATAGTCAAACCCTACTGGTCAACATCGTCAAATCCTACTGGTCAACACTGTTAAATCATACTGGTCAATGCAGCCAAATCCTACTGGTCAACACTGTTAAATCATACTGGTCAACGCAGGCAAATCGTACCAATTAACACAGTCAAGTTCTACTGGGCAGTGAAGTCAATGTCAAAGGACCAACAAACTGATTCATTTAGGGTTTAGTGGGTTTGGTGTGAAACATTCGGTTCTAGATAAGCTCCCCCAGTCAGAGCTGGAGTTCTACTACAGTGGAGGTGAAGGGAAGCAGACGTCTGAAGCTCTAATAATAAAAGCTCCCCACAGAAAGTTCTTCACCTAATGGTGATGAAGACGCTGCCTGATGCCTGAGACACGGTTCTACCAGAGTTCTGAGAAGAGTTCGGCTCTAGAACCTGCTTTTAAAATCAGATCATTAAAATGGTGGAGGGATACATGCTGCAGGGTGTAGTGCAGCTACAGAAAGTAGTCCCTAAAGAGAACTGGATTAGTTCAGATTCTCTATTCTTCACTATTTTACCTTCATCATCATCATCATCATCACTCCATATAAAACTCAGAAGACTCGTGTTGTAGCTGCACTGGTGGGTTTGGATAGGAGATAAATTATAGGCTGTATCTGTGTTGTAGTCATGGCGACCAATGCCTGCCTCCTTTCACCTCCACTGTAAAGTCGGTAAGTTTCTGTGTTTGTAGATGGTGCAGATGTTTGTGTCCTCAGTGTCTCCAGGGTTACGGCACTGTTGGTCGTCTGGCTGAGGCGCTTTGAAGTTTCTTTCTTTTAAAGACGTTGAGAGGAATCTCCACAGCTTCCCAGCTTTCACGCTCCCACCCATGTTCCACATTCAGCGGTATCACCCCCTGAAAGCTGTGGGAGGACCCTCATCTAAACCCCCCTCTCTCTGGCAGTGGACGCTGGCTAGTCCTAATCTTTAAGCGCCCCTGATTTCAGCCCAGCTCTCGCTTCTGCTCTGGCTTCTGCACAAACCTCTTACATAACTCTGTCTCTCTTTAGAGCTGTCAGCGCTAACCAGCGTAATCAGATCTGCTCGGCCCGCATGCCGACAGTCCCAGACTCTACTGCCCTCCCCTGAAACCGCTCACTCAGTCGAACCTCCAACATCAGTGCAACCCAATGCAATGCTGTCTGTCCATGTTTCCATGTTCGTTTGGTAAAGAATGGTTCTTTTATTTGAATCCTTTTGTAATGTGAGATTTGAATCACGGTGGGAGATTTGATTACAGTTGACTCGTGTCCTAAAGAATCATAATTTAATTACACTGTCGCTTGACATTCAAATTAAAGATCTAATCAAACTTTGAATCATTTTCTAAAGAATCACGATTGATCCTTCTTTAAAGAATCGTGACTGAATCACATCATGCTGAACTGAGATCATGAGATCTAATCCTGCACTGAATCATTTTTAAAGAATCGGCATGGAAATGTGAGATTTGTCCATCATAATTGAATCATAATTGAACTGAATCAGGATGAAATCTGAGGTTTCATGAGGTTACAGTTGACTTGTTTGCACAAAAATAGCAATTGAAATTTGAATCAGTTAAATTGGTTGAATCGCTTCCTGAAAAATAATAATAATGATTCAGTTAGATCACTGTAGGGGATTTGATACAGTTGACTCGTTTCCTAAAGGATCATAATTGAATCAAATCATGATGTGAGATTTGATTGGCCGTTGACTCATTTAAAAAATAAACTTTTTCAGCCTTTGAAGTTTGGGATTTGATGATCCAGTGAATTGTTGTTGAATGAATTGATTCAGATCCTGGTGAAATTACACAGGGTTCTGTTGGTGGTGGTGCTGAATGTGGGGCTTGGTGGAGGTTGCTGTGGTGCTGCTGAATGTAGGACGGCTGCAGGACGGCTGAGGGGTTCTCCGAGGGCTCCTAATGGGTGAAGCATGTTCTGCAGATGAACCATAAGTGCCCTCTGAGAGTTGTTCCTGTAGACGAGTCTGACCTCATCATCAACACAGCCGCAAGACTTCAATACCCACAATTCCCTTGACATGTTAATTCCTGGCTCAGTGGATTTTTCGATGTAGTGTAGCATATATAATATGTTGTCCACTTTTTCTGTATGCATGTCCAAAAGTATCCGGACACAGCTCACACAGCTTGTACTGTATAATCTCTAATAGAAAAGCACTCCCCAATATATCCAGAACATAAGGCCGCCCAATCCCAAATGTGGTCGAGAGGAGCATAAAGCATTTACTGGGCTGTGGGGCGTTCTGGAGAGATAGAGCTCCATCCAACACCTTTGAAATAACTCATGATCCGACATTCACTAAAGCTCCCGTGGGAAATCCAATCCTCTCAGCCATGTTCCTAGTCCGATAGCAAGTGTCCATATACTTTTGGACCTATCATTTAAACGGGATAAACCAATAACACAAGCGGTTTCTCCATCTGAGGGTTAAGGCTGTGTGTTTTGCGTGGTCTGCAGAGACAGAATCAGAATCAGGAGGGCTGTATAATGAACCGTTTAATCAGAAGCTCCATAAAGTGCTGAAAGGAAACCCTCTCTTTCCATTCAGCTTTAAGGGCCGTCCTCAGTAATTAGAGGATTGAGTGTGTGGAGATGGCTGCGATGAATAGCGGCTCTGTTCGGGCTGTAATTGCGACGGCAGCGGCTGGGCGTTGGCATTTTGCACTTAAGCGCTGTTTCCCTGGAGAATCTGCGATGTGATCGGCATTAAACATGAGGCCGGCAGAGCCTGAGGCTTTCCGGGCACGTCCCAAGTCCACGGAGGAGGTCATGGGGGGACTGTGTGTGTGTGTGTGTGTGTGTGTGTGTAAAATTAAAATTTCTATCCATCAACCTGCTCACACATCAAAATCAGACAAAGACATGAACTCTCTTTAAGGTGGTGGAAGATTTCCTACACACTACAGGAAGCGTAGGGGGCACTCTATAATGCTCTATAATGTTCATATGATCCACACGCTCATTCTGACTGTAATACACTACAGGAAGCGTAGGGGGCGCTCTATAATGCTCTATAATGTTCATATGATCCACACGCTCATTCTGACAGACTGTAATACACTACAGGAAGCGTAGGGGGCGCTCTATAATGCTCTGTAATGATCATATGATCCACACGCTCAGTCTGACAGACTGTAATACACTACAGGAAGCGTAGGGGGCGCTCTATAATGCTCTATAATGTTCATATGATCCACACACTCATTCTGACAGACTGTAATACACTACAGGAAGGGTAGGGGGCGCTCTATAATGCTCTGTAATGATCATATGATCCACACGCTCAATCTGACAGACTGTAATACACTACAGGAAGTGTAGGGGGCGCTCTATAATGCTCTATAATGTTCATATGATCCACACGCTCATTATGATAGGCTGTAATACACTACAGGAAGCATAGGGGGCGCTCTATAATGCTCTATAATGTTCATATGATCCACTCGCTCATTCTGACAGATTGTAATACACTACAGGAAGCGTAGGGGGCGCTCTATAATGATCATATGATCCACACGCTCATTCTGACAGACTGTAATACACTACAGGAAGCCTAGGGGGCGCTCTATAATGCTCTATAATGATCGTATGATCCACACGCTCATTCTGACAGACTGTAATACACTACAGGAAGCCTAGGGGGCGCTCTATAATGCTCTATAATGTTCATATATGTTCAATGGCCATATTTGTCTCAAATCTCAACCCATCCATTACCCGTCCATACCCACACACCAATTCCATTTCCATATGTAAATAATATACAGTCAGTCCCAAACACCCCTCCCCCTCTCTCTTTGAACAGAGAGATATGTGAGGTGCGGTGGACAGTATCTTCTTCCTCCACTGGTCATTCATTGCGTCCCCAGGCTGAGTGTGTCCTCCACTGCAGCCTTATCTGTCTCTCTGAAACACACTGAGGCTGAGAGCCACTCTGAATATCTGATACACACTCAGAGCAGGGGACACGGCTCAGGACACACACTCCCTGCTGCCAGGCCGGACTCCAGCCTCTGCAACTCCTCTCAGACCGAATCTCTGTACACCAACCAAACAGTCTAGTTTATGACCTATGTAGTTCACTATGTAGGGGGTAAGGGGGGATTTAAGATTCAGCCAGAAACATGCAGGCGTTGGGACGCTTGGCTTGGCTTTTGTCTCTACTGTCCAGAGAAGAAGACATTCTACTAGATTTTGGGGGAGGAGCATTGCCGTGAGGATTTGATTGCATTCAGCAACAAGAGCGTTAGAGAGGTCAGGACCACCTCATCATCAAACCCATCTCAAAAGTACTGGATGGAGCTCCACCACCATCCATCATTCCAGAGAACACAGTTCTTCCACTGCTCCACAGCTCCTCAATGCTGGGGGGCTTTATACCCTCTAGCCCACGCCTGGCATTAGTCAGCATGGAGCCAATAGGGGCATATCGATCTGCTCCAGAGAGTCCTATTGTATTGGCAGTAGACAAGCTGTATGTGTGCATTTGTACATCTGTCTCAGCAATGGCTGCAGCTTAGAGTAGCTGAAATGCATTTATCAGAATGTGTGTCCACATATTTTTGGACATTGCAGTGTAGGCCTGCACTGTGTGTGTGTGTGTGTGAGAACAGTATCTACACCAAATATGATTTATATTCCATAGGACTGCATATTGTTCCACAGTGCTTCATTATCTCTGATGCGCTGCTGCGGTTTTACAGTAGCTCGCGCTGTTATGTAACGTTAGCGGGACGTTAGCGATGCGCCCGCGTGTTTCCAGAACCTTCCAGGAGCTTAAAATCAAATCCCTTTACAAAAGCGCATCGTTCCCCTGGCGGAATACGGCCCTCTCCATCCACCGGGAGCAGCAGGGGAGAGAGAGCTGCTGGTGGGTGGATGTGTTTCCTCGGCCTTATATCAGCTCTGGGACAGGATGGAGCACTCAGAGAGACGCTAGTTACAGGGCAGCTAGCGCGCAGCCTCTATTAGCCAATTAACACCGGTACTGTGATATACACTGAGGAGGCGGAGCTACTGTCTCTCATTAGGTGAATATTAATAACGCTCTAAATGTAGGTATTGTGATATACACTGAGGAGGGCGGAGCTACAGTCTCTCATTAGGGTGAATATTAATAACGCTCTAAATGTAGGTATTGTGATATACACTGAGGAGGCGGAGCTACAGTCTTCATTAGGGTGAATATTAATAATGCTCTAAATGTAGGTATTGTGATATACACTGAGGAGGCGGAGCTCCAGTCTCTCATTAGGGTGAATATTAATAACGCTCTAAATGTAGGTATTGTGATATAA